>NC_092857.1:60139912-60221573 GCF_039878825.1 Excalfactoria chinensis | reverse complement strand
TAAGAAGAAAGAAAGAAAGAAAGAAAGAAAGAAAGAAAGAAAGAAAAGAAAGAAAGAAAGAAAGAAAGAAAGAAAGAAAGAAAGAAAAGAAAGAAAGAAAGAAAGAACCGGCGTTCTTTAGTACTGTTGTTTTCTTGGATGAGGAGAAGCTCTTAGAACGGAGATTAAGCAGCTGGAAACACACACAGAAAGCATAGGAGTGGGGGGCCGCATGGCTGTGGGGGCCATGCACAGACACACCGTGCGTGCTGCAGGACGTGTGTGCAAAGAAGGGCAGGAGAGAAGCTGCAAGTGGTGGAAACGGTACGTGGGGAAGGGCACAGAGTCACAAAGAGAGCAGGGAAGGCAGTGAGCAGGGAGACCGATGGCATTTTACAGGCAGAGGTGGCAATCCACTGACTGCAACTTCCACGGCTGTGGGAGAGGTGCGATGGTGCACTTTGCAGGGCATGCCTGAGCTTCTGTATGCTGGTGACTGCACTTCTGGGTGGCTTTATGGTGCTGCCCAGAGACACTTCAGGGACATTTGCTCTTCATTTCTCATGGAGTAATGTAGAACAATGAATTAATTCGTTTATTTGTTTCTTTGGAATGTCTGTGTCTCCATTTCCTCTCCTTTCTCCATCTCCTCTCTTCCCCTCCCCTCCTTCCTGCTCTTTCCTTCTTCGCTTCCCGCAGTGCTGCCCAGCCATGTGCCCTGTGGGCTGATGTCTCGGGCCGGACCTGGGGGGCAAAGCGGGGTTAAATACCGTTAATTAACGGCCTAGACGATGCTCTGAACTCCGTGTAGTCGGCTGACCGTCGAGCGCAGATGTCAGATCATCGGACTCTGCTGCCATCTACAGGAACTTTGGCTGGTTGCGGAAACGGGATAACGGGAGTCCGGTGCCGCTTGGCACTGGAGGGGCAGCCCCACCATCAGGGCAGGCTCTCTTGGCCCAGGCGGGAGGGTCGAGTGCTGCCGCAATGCTGAGGGCCGCAGCGCTTCACAGAAAGTTTAGGTGGACTCTCAGAAGTCAAACAAGCCTCAAAGTTCTCTTTAGAAAGAAAAGGCTTCAACTCTGTTCTCTCAGTTGTTGCATTCATCTTCTGCCCAGCTCACTGCTCAAGGCAGTCACTGCGGTTATCTCGGGCTCCTCAGGAGCTTTGGGGCCTTCTGGATGCTCCCAGTGCAGATTTTTACAAGCACAGCATGCAGGCTCCTGTTCAGTGCTGGTGAAAATACATGGCCTTTGGTGGTCGCTGTGTTGAAAAGTAGTGCTTTGCAGCTGAGAATCTCCTTCTGTCATTGTGCTTTTTGTGCCTTTTATAGTTTCCATGGGAATAAGTAGGGGATGTTACTTTTAGTTCATGTCTTTGGTCTTCTCTTCCACATACTTCACAAAACTGGTGTGCACAGTGGAGGCAGAAAAGGCTCCATTTTTCATCAGCAAGCATCAGGAAAAAGCATGCCTTTGGGTGTGAGTGTCTGCAGTGAAGGAAAACCTAAGTAGGTTTTAGCTTGGAGAAGAGCAGGCTCTTAGACCTCATTGTGGCCTGCCAGTACTTGAAGGGAGCGTATAAACAGGAGGGGGAATGGCTGTTTATGAGGGTGGACTGTGATAGGACAAGGGGAATGGCTTTAAACTGAGACAGGGGAGGTTTGGGTTGGACCTAAGGAGGAAGTTTTTCACTCAGAGGGTGGTAACACTGGCACAGGTTGCCCAAGGAGGCTGTGGATGCCCCATCCCTGCAGGCATTCAGGGTCAGGCTGGATGTGGCTCTGGGCAGCCTGGGCTGGTGGATGGTGACCCTGCACACAGCAGGGGTTGGAAATGGATGAGTATTGTGGGTCTTTTTCAACCCAGGCCATTCTTTGATCCCATCGTTCTATGAGTCTGCAGCGCGGAACGCCGCATAGACGGTCCTTTGCTGCCCCCTGCTGTGGAATCGGGAGAGAACCGACAAGGAAAGTCGAGAACTCGTGGATGGGCATAAGCAGTTCAATAAGGAGGGGAAAAAGAAGGTGAAGAAAAGGAAACAACAGCAACACAAAGCGGTAACAGTGACAGCTGTTCATCCTAAGTCCAAAACAAAGCACCATATCAAGCAAAAGTAACTCTAATCCAGGAAAAAACGTGACAAAACCTGCCCAGGGTGATGCTGGTGCTCATCTGGGAAGGCTGCCTGCTCAGCACCTCTGTGTATTGATGTATTCTCAACCTCTCTTGCTGACTGTCCTGTGAAAAACAAGGGGCTTTGCTAGTCCACAGAACCCACCCCAGTGACTGGATCTGATCTGTTTGGGATCCCATGTGGAAGACACAGCATAGCCAAGCTCTGTTTTTCAGACAGTTGGTGTTCTTATTTTCTTGTCTTTCTGTTCCTTCTGCTCTTCCTCTGGTTTCTGGGAAATTTATGTTTTTCTTCTGCATTCCCCTCAGGGAAACACAGTGGGATTTAAGGGGGCACCTGATGTGAAGAGGAGTGAGGTCCCGACAGCAGGTTACTATGAATTTACTTGTCCTAAAGCGTCACCTGAACTCTTGGCACTGAACAGCTTCAATAGCTGTGGAGAGACTGAGCAAGGAGAAGACACTGACAGAGTAAATCTGCAAGCAGTGCCACAGGTATGGACTGGTAAAGGCCTTTTGGGCTCTTTCTGGCTAATTGGGGATTTAATGCTGTATCACATTGTTTCTGACAACTACTTGTTACTGTTGTGCAGTTGGATTGAAGGGGGAAAGAGGTACAGAAATGCATTTATTTTGTTAGAGTACTTCTTCAAGGTAGTTGAGGTTGCTCCACAAAAGAACTCCATTAGGATGGACACTGCTGTTGAATGCCTTAGTGAGGTGAGATCTCTGCTGTCAATCAGGTGTGCACAATAAGGCTTCCTTATAGGAATCTTAAGCAAAAATCATGGTAAACATCACGAGTTTTTCATGAACAGTAGATTCTGAAGCTGACCTAGAGTGCCTCAAAAGCTAGACAACACAACTGCAGGCCTTACTGTGCACTAGGAAAGCCTGCAGTATTGTTTCTTGGCACCATACAAAGAGAGAAGCTTCTGTAAGGCATGTCCATACCAATCTTAAGTTAAAGCCCTGCTACTGGAGATTTCTGAATAGCAGTGCTACTAAGTCATGGGAGAAACACACACCTTTCTTTCTGTATGTCATGTCTTGCCTATGTGTTTAATGGTGATTTACATGGAAGCTGCAACTATCAAAGAATTAGGCTATTGGATGTATTTCTGCTGCTAGGGTTGAAATCAGTGGTTTGATGTGTGACAGTGGAGTTCCTCAAGGATGACTTCATGGAAGTATTTAAAAAGGAGATCACTTGCCTTCTAAATTCCTTGGTCAAGGAGTCACTAATGTCTGTAGACAGCTCTGCAGGTATTTTATATACTAGTATATTTTATATACTGCAGGTATATAATCCCCTGTGTTTGATCCAGTTGCTCAGTTTTGATGCTCTTTCTCTCTAGATCAACTTGGAGTCTGTCTTGATCAGTTTGTAATGTACCTTGTTCACATCCAAGGGTGTTTCACTGGGATTGGAGAGTGTCATGTTCAGATCTGAGGGTGCTTTATTTAGATTGGAAGAGGTCTCATTCAGATGGGAGATTCTTTGTCTTGGATTGGAGATTCTTTCTCTCAGCTCAAAGGTTTTTCCTTTTGGCTCAAGATTTTATTTTTCAGCTTGGACACTCTCTTGCTTGTTTTGGATATTCTCTTCCTCGATCCGGAGATTCTCACTCTCCGTTTGGACTTTCTCCCTTTGGCTCATAGGCTCTCCCTTTCAGCTTTGAAAGATCTCTCCTTCTCTGGGATAGTATTGAATAAGGGCCAGGCAGGCTCCACATACTTTGTGCCTCCTAAAATCTGCCTGAGCCACAACATCCTTGTCTCAAATATCTGCTTAGGTTCTTAGGATCTTGCAGGTGTTCAGAAGTAAAGTTCCATGATACCAGCTATACCCATCTCTCTAAATTCTCTCCTAAGTGTCTCCATACTCCCTACCACTCAGAATTCTCTGGCTCTGGGGAAGGCTTTCTCAAAGTATTATAAATACAGATACTGGGTGAAGTGATGAGAGGTATATCCAGGGAGATTAAAAACATGATCATTGGATGAGGAATCAAAAAACGCATGAGGGATTCAAGGGAGAGTCTGGAAGCCTGATTAGGAATCATGTACTCTGTAAAATTAGCAACTCACTCCGAAACATAACTCTCAATGTCCAGTTCATGCCACATTGTATGCAGACACCAAATAGATATTTCCACAGGTGTGTTTAATTTATTATGTATACATATAGCTCACAGAATCACAGAATGGCCCAGGTTGGAAGGGACCTCATGAAGTTCCAACCCCCCTGCCAGGCAGGGCCACCAACCTCCACATTTACTAGACTGGGCTGCCCAGGGCCCCGTCCAACCTGGCCTTGAACACCTCCAGGGACGGGGCATCCACAACCTCCCTGGGCAGCCTGTTCCAGGACCTCAGCACTCTCCTAGTAAAGAACTTCCCCCTAACATCCAACCTAAATCTTCCCTCTTTCAACTTAAAACCATTTCCCCTAGTCCTGCTATTATCGTCCCTTTCAAAGAGTTTACTCCCCTCCTGGTTATAGTTCCTTTCAGGTACTGAAAGGCTGCAATGAGGTCACCCCACAGCCTTATGTTCTCCAGGTGGAACAAGCCCAGCTCCCTCAGCCTGTCTTTGTAGGGGAGGTGCTCCAGCCCCTTGATCATCTTCGTGGCCTTCCTCTGGACCCTCTCCAACAGCTCCATGTCTTTCTTGTACTGAGGGCTCCATACCTGGACACAGAATTCCAGATGGGGCCTCAAAAGAGCAGAGTAGAGAGGGACAGTCACCTCCCTGTCCCTGCTGGCCACCCCTCTCCTGTTGCAGCCCAAGATACCATTTGCTTTCCAAGCTGCAAGAGCACACTGCTGGCTCATGTTAAGTTTCTCATCCACCAGGACCCCCAGGTCCTTCTCTGCAGGGCTACTCTCAAGGACTGCTCTTTCCAGTCTGTATAAATGGCTGGGATTTGTCCAGCGGAAGTGCAAAACCTTACACTTTGCTGTGTTGAACCTCATTACGTTTACCCAGGCCCAACTTTTAAGTCTGTTGAGGTCCCTCTAAATGGCATCCCTTCCTCCCTCCGTATCAACTGCACCACTCAGCTTGGTGTCATCAGCAAACCTGCTGAGGATACACTTGATTCCATCATTAATGTCACTGATAAAGATGTTGAAGAGTACTGGTCCCAAGACAGATGCCTGGGGACTCTGTTCATTACCCACCTCCATCTGGACACAGAACCAATAATCACCACCCTTTTTGGCCTTTCAACCAATTCCTTATCCACTGAGTGGTCCACCCATCAAATTCACGTCTCTCCAATCTGGAGATAAGGATGTGGTGGGGAAAATGTCAAAGGCCTTGTTCAAGTCTGCCTTCCCTTTATCCACCAATGCTGTCACTCCATCACAGAATGCCACCAGATTGGTTAGGCATGACCTTCCCCTGGTGAAGGATCACTGGCTCATTCCTCATGTGATCAAGCATGTCATCCAGAAGGATCTGTTCCATGATATTCCCATGCACACAAGTGAGACTCACTGGGTTGTAATTCCCCAGGTCCTCCTTTCTCCCTTTCTTAGCTGGCAGAGGTGATTGCTGAACCGCTCTCTATCATCTTTGAGAGGTTTTGGAGAATGGCGGAGGTGCCTGAAGACTGGAGAATAGCCACAGCCTTCTTTTCTCAAGGCTAAACAGACCCAGTTCACTTAGCCTTTCTTCACAGGGGAGATGCTCCAAGCCCTTCACCATCTTTGTGGCCCTCTGCTGGACTCTTTCCAAGAGATCCCTGTCTTTTTTGTACTGGGGAGCCCAGAACTGGACACAGTATTCCAGATGAGGCCTTACCAGGGCAGAGTAGAGGGGGAGGATCACCTCCCTCGACCTGCTGGACACGCTCTTTTTAATGCACCCCCGAATGCCATTGGCCTTTTTGGCTACAAGGGCACACTGCTGGCTCATGGCCAACCTGTCGTCCACCAGGACGCCCAGGTCCCTCTCAGCAGAGCTCCTCTCCAGCAGGTCTTCCCCCAGCCTGTACTGTTGCATGCAATTATTTCTTCCTAGGTGCAAGACTCTACACTTGCTTTTGTTAAACCTCATCTGGTTTCTTACTGCCCAGCTCTCCAGCCTGTCCAGGTCTCACTGAATGGCAGCACAGGCGTGTCAGCCAACCCTCCCAACTTCATGTCATCAGCAAACTTGCTGAGGGTGGTCACTATCCCCTCATCAAGGTCGTTGATGAAGATGTTGAACAAGACTGGATCCAGACTGGTTTCCCTGGAGGACATCGTTAGTTATGGGTCTCCAACCAGACTCCGCACCGACAATGGTGACCATCTGTGCTCTGCCAGTCAGCCAGTTCTCAACCCACCTCAGTGTCCAGCCATCTATCCCACACTTCCTCAGCTTTGTTATAAGGATGTCATGGGAGGCAGTATCAAATGCCTTGCTGATCACAGTATCAAATGCCTACATCCACCGCTATCCTCCCAACCACCCAGCCAGTGACAACTTCATAGAAGGCCACCTGGTTGGTGGAGCACGACCTCCCCTTGCTGAACCCATGCTGAGTACTCCTGATAACCTCCTTTTCTCCCAGTTGTCTGGAGATGGCATCCAGCACAAGCTGTTCCATCACCTTTCCAGGGGCAGAGGTGAGGCTGACTGGCCTGTAATTACACAGATCTTCGTTCTTGCCCTTTTTGAGGACTGGAGTAACCTCCTCCTGTTCTCTCAGCACCCACGGATGCACCCCATCAGGTCCCATGGATTTATGGACCTTCATGTTTCCTAGGCACTCACAGACCACCTCTTCCCTGACTGAAGGGAAATCTCCCATTCCCCAGACTTGCTCATCAACCTCCAGGGTCTGGGATTCCTGAGGGAGAGCCCTTTCACTAAAGACAGAGGCAAAGAAGGCGTTCAGTATTTCCGCCTTCTCAGCATCCCCCATTACCAGAACGTCCCCCTCACTTAGTATGGGGCCCACGTTCTCCCTAGCCTTCCTTTTGCTGTTAACGTACTTAAAAAAGCCTTTTTTGTTACCCTTTATCTCCTTGGCTAGATTCAGCTCCAGGTGGGCTTTAGCCTTCCTGGTCGCATCTCTGCAGTCCCTGACTACATTCTTATATTGTTCCCAAGAGGTCAGACCCTTTTTCCACATATCATGTACTTTCTTCTTTCCTCGGAGCTTGCACATGAGCTCCTTACTCATCCACGCAGGTCTCCTGGCACCTTTTCCCGATTTCTTAGTTACAGGGACGCGCCGATCCTGAGCCTGGAAGAGGAGCTGTTTAAATGCTAACCAGCTCTCACAGGCCCCCTTGCCTTCTAGCACCCTGGCCCACGGGATGGCCCCAAGTAGGTCCCGGAGCAGATCAGAGTTGGCTCTCCTGAAGTCCAGGGCAGCAATCCTACTTTTTGCTTTGCTTCCTCCACTCAGGATCTCGAACTCCACCATCTCATGGTCGCTACAACCCAAGCTACCCCCGACTTTTACTTCCTTAACAAGCCCTTCCTTGTTGGTGAGAATAAGGTCCAGCAGCACCCCACCCCGCGTCGGTTCCTCGACCACCTGCATCAGAAAATAATCCTCAGTGCACTGCAAGAATTGTCTGGACCGTGCATGCCTGGCCATGTTGGTCGTCCAGCAAATATCTGGATAACTGAAGTCCCCCATAAGTACCAGTGCCCGGGAGCGTGATGCTACTTCCAGTTGCTATCAGTATTAACAGCTCAGTTTCACTTGATTTCTGTCTCCGTATGAAGGACGGTGAAGACAAGTATAAAAGCTGACTTAATGGCATTGTGGAAGTCCTGCCCAGGTGGCACCAAGAAAAGGCCAAATCTCTGACAGACAGCATTCCCCAGATGGGTGTTGTTTAGAGATTGTAAAGCAAAAGAGGAAAAATATTGTCTTTACCAGAACATTTATGCAGTAGGCTCAGACCTTTAGTTGTCAGCTTTATTAAACCATTCCTGACCAAAAGGAAGTAAATAAATGAGTAAATAGTAACTGACGTGCTGCATTAATGGCTGAGTTAAAATACTTTTAACTTGTGGTTGTTAGAAAGCTGCCAGAAAGGTAACAGCTTCTGTCTTTGTTAATTTCAGCTGTTTCTGACCAAGTGCTGGGAAACGCCTTATTGGACTGCAGCTCTCCCAATTATTTGACAGTGTATTGTCAGCTAATCAGAAATAAGGGCACAGAACTGGATCTTCTGTGTGAAACTTGCCATTTATTCACATCTTTCCACTTCAGAAAGAAAAGCCTTGGAGCTCACAAGGCTGTGAGCAAAACAGCTGCAGAGCTGACAGCGAGTCTTCGTCTGCCTGCTCTGTCCCGCTGCGGCCATCTCCGGCCTGACAGCAGAAGCACGGGAGGCTGAGCAGTGCAGCTGCTCTCAGGCCCACTTGCAAAGCGATGTGGGTAAGCAGGCACACACATCCCTCCTGCTGAGGAGTTTGGTCTGCTCCATTCCAACCGGGTTCTGGAACCCGGCCCGGGCAGGGCAGCGAGTCACAGTGGGGCCCTATGTGACCCATCTGTGTGACAGCCAGGCATCGCTGGCACCGACAGCAGGCGGCCTGCAGTGTCCGTCAGGACAGCGAGGAGACAGGGCAGGAGTGTGCGGGTCTGGCGAAGAGCCCCCGAGCGCAACCCTAGTCATTTCCCTCGACCTTTGGCAGCCCCGCGGCTGCCCCATCCCCATCCCTTCACCCCCCAGCCTTCTTCATCCCACGGGATGGAGGAGAGAACCCCCAGCTGCTCCATCATGGCCGGGGAGGAGAGCGGGGCTCCCCAGGAGAGCAGATCTCCACCGGAGCCCCGCCAGGTGACCGAGGTGACCCCACTGCATGCTGGTGAGTGAGGGTGCCCAGCAGGGCCGGGGCAGCGAGTGCCCCCTGCTCGACACCAGGGCCCCTTGTCCTGACAGGCACGGGCAGACTGTGCCAGGGCTGCAGAGGGCAGCGCTCCTTCCTCTGCTCGCGCCTGCCTTGGGCCCCTCTGTAGCCCTGCTCTGTCTCCTTGCTCAGATGCTGACTGGCTGCCTCTGTCCGATGAGGAAAATGAGGCCGTGGATTCCATCCAAGCCTATGGCATCAGCAAGCAGCAGGTAAGAGCAGCCATCTCCATCTTGGCTGTGCCCGCATCTCCGGACGGTCCCTCTGGCTCTGCCTTCATGCTGCAGGAGGGCTGCTGGCCGGGCAGAGCTGCTGCTGTCCTGCAGCTGTCCTGCGCTGCTCCACAGCCCGCAACGCCTGGTCCCCCTGGCCACGGCTGTCCCCACTCACACTCCTCGGTCTCTGTGTGCTTGCCAGGATCTGGTGCGGAAGCTGCAGTTCCTCAGGGGCATTTTCTTACTGTGCAGCAATGCTGCATGGAGCGGCCTCACAGCGAGCCTGACTTTCTTCTGCTTCCACAAAGATGTGTCGCAGGAGATTGAGGTGAGGGGACATGGCACCCAGGTACCTGCAGCCTGTGAGAAGGACAGGACAGGGGGAGAGGGAGGCAGGGAAATCAGGCACAGACAGCCAAGTGCCGCAGATGGGGCTCGGGGTGCTGCTGAGACCTCAGCAGTGGAGGTGGAAGCAGCACCGGTGTGCCAGAGCTTGTCAAGGGCCACTGGGGTGACTCAGGCCCTACCGGCCAGTGGCAGGTTTGCTGTTGCTGTTGCTGGGTGCTGCCAGGTTCCATCCTGACTGTGCTTTGCAGGTTCTGCTGTGTGAGGAGCCCAGGGAGCAGCTGAGCAGTCTACTGAGATTCTACTGCATGAACGCTATTGCTGCCTTGAGGTACCTGCCCAGCCCCTGGTTTTGCCAGCACATCCCCCGGGCGCCATCCTGGTGGCCCTGACGCAGCTCCCCGCTAAGTCTTGGCCCTCGCCCCAAAGCTGGTGGCATCAGGACTGTCCTCTGACCCAGAGCAGCCCTGTGGGGGAGGAGGCGCCTCCTGGCAGGGCTCCCCATCCCTCTCAGGGAGCCCTGCCCAGGGGAGGACCTGTTCCGCCCCTGCCTCCGCACCCAGGCACCGCTCCTAGCATCAATGTCTCTCTATTTGCAGCGAAGTGAATGCAATTATGGAGGAAGAAATAGTACACCTCTTCAACGTGTGCTGCAATGCCATCTTCTACCTTCCTCCAGTGAGGGACTTGAACATTTCCCTCTACAACAACGTATGTACTGGGCAATCTACTGTTGACCCCATGCCTCTGGGCTGCCGCTTGGATTACTTGTGTCCAGAGATCAATAATGATGTCTGTGGGACACGGTAGAAGCCTTGCTTGCCCTCACCCCTCTCACTCTTGCCTCGGGCTTGGCAAACACCCTGTGCTTGTAGCCTGGTCTGTGCGCAACAGCTTTGCAGGGTGTCCCTGTGCACAGACCTGTGGGTATCCTTCCTTAGCAGCCAGAGGGGTTCACAGCAGTCTCCTGGGTATGAAAGGGAACCCTGAAAGACTTCCACAACCCACTGTTCTCTTTACAGACCCTGGGTGCTATGGACAACATGCTGCAGGTTGTGCTAGACAGCTGTCCCGGCACCAGTGTCAACAGTCGGCTGCAGAGGATCTTGGAGGTCTGTCTATTGTGAAGTTCTGCCCCCGGAGCTCCCTTGTAGGAGAATTTTATCCCACTGGGTGGAAACGGCACTGGCAGCAGTAGGAGCCGGCAAGGGACCCCGGCGCCAGTAGCCCCACGATGGGCTTGGCTTAAGCTCAGGGGAAGCCTGGATGGATGCTGTGATTGCAGCTAGGAGCTCAGCAGACCTGCTTCTCCTGGAGTGGGCATCAGCAGCTCCCAGCTAACCAGCAGTTCCTCTCCTCACAGGTGCTGCTGCCTTTCAGCATCTCCAAGACAAAAACTGTGTGCGAGAGGGCTTTGGGGCGCATCTGGAAGCTTAGTGCCTTCATGACCAGCAGCTTCTGGCAGCAGGTGAGGAGACATGAAAATTCCAGCCAGGCACTCTCATTCTTTGCGTCCCAGAGCTGCCTCTGCGGCTCAGGAGTACCTGTGAGAAAGCTGGGGCTCAGGCGGGAACCCTCAGAATGCTTTTGATCTGAAGGGAGGGTCTTTCTCCTTCCTTTTGCCTCTGGTCATCCCGCTCCAGACGCTATTCTCTCACTCCGTTTAACATGCCTTCCCTCCTTTTCTCCTTCTTACTGCAGCCACTTGGGAGAAACCTCGCCCCTTCTCAGAGGACCGACATTGCCCTTGTCACCCTGGAGAAGGTGACTGGAGACTACAGTTTTGACGAGAAGATGTGGGCTGCGACTATGCTGGATGTTCTTCGGAGAGACCCTGGAACCTGGCTGATGGATGTAAGCAGTGTGAGGCTGGAATGTCATGCCCTACCTTGCCCTGAGCAGCTCTTGGGAATCTGAAGCCATTTGAAGGCAGCAAAGAGCTGTGGGAAGGGCAGTAAGAACACAGCCTGGGAGGCAAATGGCTGCAATGCAGTGGCAGCAGCAGTCTCCCTGTGTTCTCACAACAGGTGCCAAAGATTCTGGGATGCATCCACACCAACCTGAAAATCCAGAGCACATCAGTTCAGCAGATCCTGTTCTCAGTGCTGGACGTGCTGACCATCCAGTTCCCCAAGGACGTGCTGAAGAGTGTGTTGACCGACCTTCCACAGAGTGACAGGTATCAGCCCAGACAGCCCCACGTTTGTTCCATGTGAAGAACAGGGCTCAGAACCGGTCTGGTTGCCAGAGCCAAGGAAAGCTGCAGCACATCTGAGGAGCAGGCCCTCCATCCCGCTGTGCTTTCCGGTGCTGGTGGGCCGCTCAGGGCTGCAGCAGCCAATGACCAACCATGGCAGCCCAGAGCCCCCCGTCAGCCTCCTGCCCTGCCCCTCGGCCAAGGCCATCTCAGCCCCTGCTGCTTGCCCAGGCCAGGCCTGCAGATCCCCCCAAGCACGTGGGGCAGCAGGGCCAGGCTGCAGCTCAGCCTGGGGCCTAGTGGACCAGCCTGAGCCGTGGTGCTGTGGCTAAGGCAGCCCTGCTGACGCAGCATTGCTCTCCGTTTCTAGCACTACCCTGGACATACTCAAGAGTGTGCTGCTCCTGCTGGAAGCATCCGAGGGGATCTGGGACGAGCTGAGCCAGGTTCTCCAGGAACACCAGCTGCGTGAGATCTTGGGCATCAGCACAGCGGAGTCGGGCCTCCTTCGCTTGACTGTGAGTTACTGGACAAGGCGCCGTGCTCTCCTTCAGGGCACTCTCTCCCCAGCTCCCTGCCTCCCCCTGCCATCCTGTATAGTGCTAGGCCTGGGCGCAGAGGGATGGTGGGGCCCTCCAAAGGCGCCGCTACCTCAGGCCAGGCTGTGTCTGCCCAGTGCCCTGCCCGGAGCTGCCAGAGCAGCCTGTAGCTGCAGGGTGCAGGAAATCCCGCTGCCTCTGCCTGCCTCTCACTGCTGTGTTCGTTTCAGGTGATGCCTCCCACCCAAGAGCTGCTGAAAGAGCTGTGTAAGCCAGCACTGCTCCAGAGGCTTCTGAATGTCAAGAGCCTGCCAGTCCTCTGGCTGGTGCTCAGACGCCTCGTGCTGCTGTCTGATAGACCTGAGACGGTGAGCAGGACCTTGTCAAACGAAGCCCTCCTGGTGGCAGCCTGGCGCTGGGGCGGTGGGCAACACTGTGCCTTGGCCTTGCCTGACACTCGGGAGTTGGGGTGATGGTCGTGGTGGGGCCTGGTGGCTGAGGTTTCCAGAAGCTTCCCAGATGGGTTACTGCAGGTGGATGCTGCTCTGTAATCGGAGCTTTTAGGCCAGGCTGGCCCCTGTCCTCCTGATGGAAAGGAAATGGTGTGTTTTGTACAGGCAAGAGAAATACGGGCCCTGCTTCCAGGCGTCATGGAGACCCTGCGGTTTGCCAACACAGCCATTCCTCTGGAGGCGCTGAACATCTTCAGAAACGCAGTGCGCCATCTGGGGAAGAGGCACACCAGTCCCTTTGCTCTGGAGCTGGCTGAGAAGATCCTGCCTCTTTTTAATCACGTAAGTCTGTTGTGGGAGGCTGAGCTCTGCGGATGGGTGCTTGACAGGAGCGCCTTCTCCTTTCTTTCCTTCTCTGGGCTCTCAGGAATGAGATGTCTTGTGGGCTCTGCAGCCCAGCAGGCCGTGTTCCTGGCAGTGCAGCTTGGTTGTTCTTGGTGGTGTCAGGCCCCTGTGCTGGGGCTCAGCCTGGCACCTGAGCAAAACACCTTCTGCCAAGGGTTACTTTACAGCTGGGGAAGTTGCTGAGGTCTGAGCTCCTCCTGTTCTCCCTCAGGTGTCATGTGAAGTGCGAGAAGGTTCCATCCGCCTCTTCATGGATATGATGGACGCTGTGGTGTGGCATAAGAAGGGAAGCATGAAGAAGACCGTGAGCAGGGTCCTGCTCCCTTTGCTCTTTCGGATGAGTGACGAGGCCCCGAGCGTCGCACAGGTACGAACTTCAGAGCTGACCAGTGCGCAGGCAGTGGTGTGCTGACGGCTCAGCAGTGATCTGCAATTGAGAGCAAGTTGAGCAAGCATCCAGACACTGGGATGTGTGTCTGCGTGTGTGCTGCCATGTCCCTGCGTCTGTTGTTCTGCAGGCATCTGGGGAAGCCCTCGTGTCTTGTGCCAAGTACCTGAAGTGGAAGGCGCTCAAGCAGCAGGCCCGGCAGCAGAACACAGAGGGGATCATGAAGTGTTTGGTAAGGACAAGCTCACAGCCCCCACCTTTCTGCTGGGGGAAAGGGGATGCTGGAGGAGGGGTTTCAGCAGCAGCTGTGGACGCTGTGCAAGCCCCATGCTCTTCTGCTCTTCTTCAGCTGCAGCAGGACAGAAAGAGCGAGAGAGGCTACCTGCAGCAGAGCGTGCCATACCTGGAGGATTCTCAGGCCTCCGTGCGATGCGAGGCTGTCAGATTCATCGGTGAGCCCAACCCCAGCATCCCTCTTTGGGCCCTGCCCTGGCAGGAAGGCACAGCCCTGAAGCCCCCAGGTACAGCCTGCCCGTGCCGGTAGCACCCAGTGGGTGCCTTGCTCAGGTCCTGCTCGGGCGCCGTCCCTGCTCTCAGCACGGAAGAGGAAGCAGCTGGGCTGGCGGGGCCGGGCTCTGCGCTCCTGGGCGTGCTGGGGAGCGGGTGTCTGACGGAGCTCTTTCCCTAGGGCTGACTGGGGAGCACTCCAGAGAACAGAGTGTGGAGATGATGAATGAACTCTTCTGTGGTGAGTGAGGGCAGTGCTGTGTGTGTTGGGGCTGGGGGCAGAGCTGGGCAGCATGCAGCTGCGCTTTGCCCTGCTGCAAGGAAATGCTGCAGGGGCAGAGGAGCATTCCTGGCAGCCCTGAGCAGTGTCTTCCGGCTGACCCGTCAGTCTCCCGTGCTCCTCCTGGCCAGGAAAGCAACGAGTGGGTCTGGCAAGGTCCGGAGGGGAAGCTGGTGGCTCTCTGCAGACTGGGGGATTCAACCTCTGCTCTGTTTCCTTCTGTTGCAGCCCTTTGGCCGTTGGTAAATGACACCCATCTGGCAGTCCGTTCTGTGGCATCTGAGATGATCCAGAAGCTGATATACCAAAGGCAGCAGGTGGCACCAGCACGGAGAAGGCTCCCAGCACTTCTCCGCTTGTTTTGCATAACTGCCTGAAGGACAATTCTTGTACAGCAACGTTGCTAGGACACCTGTACAGCAACGTTGCTGGGACACGCATTCCTGTCATGCAAGACAGACCCCCTGAACAACAGACATCTAGGAGCACGGACATCTTGGGAGAAAGAACAGGAACCAAGCTGGTTAGAACGGGGTCTGTAGTTAGTGACTGATTAAGGCGAAAAGCACACCAGAAAGCCTTTGCAAGGATACCTGTAGAAGACGTCTGCCCGTGACCATCAGAGAGCAGCACGCGTGCACGCAGACGCAGAACGTTCTGTAATTTCCCCAACTTATTTGGAAGTCATCATATGAGTTCTTGGAACTGTTTAAGCAAGCAGAAAAGTTGTGGTTTTCCTTGCTTTTGCAAAGCCAAAATGCTGGGCAGCAAAGCTCCTGCTTGCTTACAGTGCTGTGTGCCTGGGCATAAGTGTCACGTACAAAAAGACAAACAAACACCTTTTATTTTCCTGTGTCTTGGAGGCCCAGGAATCCAGACTTCAAGATCTTTGCTTTTGAGTTTGCATTTCAAAACTGGATTCAAAATGGTTTTGCAGAGTTTCTTTGATGACATTTGACTCTTGAAATAAGGACAATCCTACTGTTTCTAGTACTACCACTAACAGCAACGCAACAACAAAATAATGGAAGATGGAGGAAGGCACGGGGAGAAGAGTCACCGGAGGAAATTTCTCCTATGAACTGAATTGGCGTTAGGGTCCCCGTGCACAACAACCAAGGACAGAGTAAGCAAGTTTTGCCCTCTTCAGAGTGCAATACGGTTCATCTTGTCATCCAAATGAGAGCGGGATTTCACTGCATTGTTGGAAATGGGAAAACAGTGCCAAAGATGCATTTTTTGAAACAGAAAAAGAGTAATTTTAAAAACCCACAGCAAGAGAGTGGAGAAGATCACCAGCAAAGCCAGTAGCCTTTGCCCTTGGAGTAAAAGCAACAGCAACAGGCAAACAAAGACGCGGATGCTCATCCATTCCATGTACTGTTGTAAGGACGGGAAAGCAAGCAGACTTACCTGAAGTTGGCGTAACGTTAGTGGTAAACATCACCAAGCTTCCTCCAAAAGTGGACTTGACCTTTTGTGTCTGCAACCATCTGTGTACAGAAGGAGCTGCTGGAGACCTCTGCTCGGATCCTTCAGCTTTCACATCTCTCACCATCTCTCTTCCTGAAGATCTTGTGAAGAAAGGCTTTTCCTGTGAGGATAGGAAATGTTACAGCTACTTTTGCTGTGGGGTTTACCTCAGTGTGTGACACATGCATTCTTCTGACAACTGCTATCACTCAGCTTATTAATAAAGACCATTCTTTTATTACTTTGTGCCTCACAGATTAATCTGGCTTTAAGAAAATCGGGCTGACTTTGCTTTGCTCAACACTGGCTACATCAAGACAACCAAAGACATTATTTTCAAGAATAACTGCTGTTATCTTCTAGTTGGCTTGTGCTTCTATGCCTCTGAGAAACACCCTCGAGCAATTTCTTTTCTTTTTTCTTTTTCTTCTTTTTTCTGCACGAGTCCTGGATGCTGGTGTGTGCTGTGCTCTGCTGTTTGCTGACCAGCAGGTGAAAGGACTGCACCACTCAGCTTTGTGTCATCAGCAAACTTGCTGAGGGTGCACTCAATTCCATCATCACTTTCACTGATAAAGATGTTGAAGAGCACCAGTCCCAAGACATAACTCTGGGGGAAACCGCTCGTTACCGGCCTGCACCTGGACATAGAGACATTGACCACCACCCTCTGTCTGCGGCCTTTCAACCAATTTCTTATCCATCTAGTTGTCCACCCATCAAATCCACTTCCCTCCAACTTGGAGATGAGGATGTGGTGGGGGACCATGTCAAAGGCCTTGCTCAGGTCTAGGTAAATGACATCGGTCGCCTTCCCTTCGTCCACCAATGCCATCACTCCATCATAGAAGGTCACAAAATTGGTTAAGCATGACCTCCCCCTGGTGAAGCCGTGCTGGCTATCTTAGATCACATGCTTATCACTCATATGATTGAGCATGTTGTCTAGGAGGATCTGTTCCATGATCATCCCAGGCACAGAGGTGAGCCTCACTGGCCTGTAGTTACCCGGGTCCTCCCTGCTCCCCTTCTTGTAAATGGGAGTGACGTGACCCTTCCTCCAGTCATCCGGGACCTCACCTGACAGCCACGACTTCTCAAATATGATGGAGAACGGCTCGGCAACCACCTCAGCCAGCTCCTTCAGGACCCTGGGATGCACGCCATCTGGCCCCATAGACTTGTACTCATTCCGTCTAAGGAGGCACTCTCAGACTTGCTCTGCCCTTACAGTGGGGACGGATTTACCTCCCTGGTTCCCACATAGAGGTCTGGGGGTGCAGGTCTCCAGGATGTGAGAAAAGCTAGAATCCTGGCCGCCAGTGGAGACCGAGGCAAAGAACTCATTCAGCACCTCAGCTTTCTCTTCATCCATTGAAGCCAGTTCTCCTTTTAAATTTACCAAAGTAGGTACACCCGTTTTGGCCTGTCTCTTCTGGCCAATGTACCTGTAGAAAGTCTTCTTATTGTTTTTCACATCCCTCGCCAAGTTCAGTTCCGCCTGCGCCTTGGCTTTCCTGATCCCACGTCTGCAAGTCCGGATGGCATCCCTGTATTCTTCCCAGGTGACATGGCTTTGTTTCCAGAGATTGTATGCCCCTTTCTTAGCCCTCAGTTCATTCAGCAGGTCCTTGCCAAGCTCCATAGAGCAGAGTGGAGAACTTAATAAAGATGCAGTCCATTCTGAGTATTGAAAGAGGAAAAATTATGGAATGCCATATTTTGAAGAACTGTTTTACAAGAAAAAACAAATTCTTTTTTGTTTGTTTGTTTGTTTGTTTGTTTCTTTACGAAAGCAAGTTGGCACAGTTTACAAATATCCCATAAGTGCTCCTGGTCTTCAAGGCCTTGTTTGCAGTAGAAATTCTACAGCACTGATAAGCTTTCTAATGAAGCTCTCCGACAGTACAGAGAGATTTGTTTTAAAACCACATATCTCCCAATGAAATGTCAAAGGTTTATGAGGCTGGCTTGGTCCAGTTCTGAAACTATGTGGTGGGGGGAGTAGGAGAAGGGGAACCACAAACCCATGCTCTGGGAGAGGGGAGAGGAGGTAAAGAAAAAGGGCCTAAAAGCAAAACAGAGGCAACAAGCTAAGGGAAAACAGAAAACAAAAAACAAAAACCAACAAAACAAAACAACAACAACAACAAACTAATCTACTAAATATGATTCAAGAATGCAGGATAGCACGAACTAATACAATATGGTTGGATTCTAAGCTAACAATTCAAATAAAATGAGACTGTGTCCAAAACCAAAGGCCTTACTCTAATGCTGAATGTGAGATGGCTAGGGAGTACACACTGCAGAGATAAGCAGTAGAAGAAGGAACAGAATCACAGAATCACAGAATGGCCTGGATTGTAAGGGACCTCAAGGATCATGAATCTCCAAGCCCCTTGCCACAGGCAGGGCCTCCAACCTCTACATTTAGTACTAGATCAGGCTGCCCAGGGGCCCATCCAACCTGGCTTTGAACACCTTCAGGGACAGATGAAACATCCACAGCCTCTCTGGGCAGCTGTTCCAGCACCTCACCACTCTCATAGTAAAGAACTTCCCCCCGATATTAAACTTAGATCTTCTGTCCTTCAAATTAAGACCATTTCCCCTTTTCCCCTAGTCCTGCCATTATCTACCTGTTCAAAGAGTTGACTCCCCTCCTGTTTACAGGCTCCCTTTAAGTACTGAAAAGCTGCAATGAGGTCACCCTGCATCCTTCTGTTCTCCAGGCTGAACAAGCCCAGCTTCCTCAGCCTGACTTTGTAGGGGAAGTGCTCCAGCCCTCTGATCACCTTTGTGGCCCCCTCTGGACCCTCTCCAAAACCTCTCTCTGTTTCTTGTGTTGGGGGCCCCCGAACTGGACACCGTACTGCAGATGGGGCCTCACAAGTGCAGAGTAGAGAGGCACAGTCACCTCCCTGTCCCTGCTGGTCACCCCTCTTCTGATTCAGTCCGGGATACCATTTGCTTTCTGAGCTGCAAGAGCACACTGCTGGCTCATGTTAAGTTTCTCATCCACCAGGACCCCCAGGTCCTTCTCTGCAGGGCTACTCTCAAGGACTGCTCTTTCCAGTCTGTATAAATGGCTGGGATTTGTCCAGCGGAAGTGCAAAACCTTACACTTTGCTGTGTTGAACCTCATTACGTTTACCCAGGCACAACTTTTAAGTCTGTTGAGGTCCCTCTAAATGGCATCCCTTCCTCCCTCCGTATCAACTGCACCACTCAGCTTGGTGTCATCAGCAAACCTGCTGAGGATACACTTGATTCCATCATTAATGTCACTGATAAAGATGTTGAAGAGTACTGGTCCCAAGACAGATGCCTGGGGACTCTGTTCATTACCCACCTCCATCTGGACACAGAACCAATAATCAACACCCTTTTTGGCCTTTCAACCAATTCCTTATCCACTGAGTGGTCCACCCATCAAATTCACGTCTCTCCAATCTGGAGATAAGGATGTGGTGGGGAAAATGTCAAAGGCCTTGTTCAAGTCTGCCTTCCCTTTATCCACCAATGCTGTCACTCCATCACAGAATGCCACCAGATTGGTTAGGCATGACCTTCCCCTGGTGAAGGATCACTGGCTCATTCCTCATGTGATCAAGCATGTCATCCAGAAGGAACTGTTCCATGATATTCCCATGCACACAAGTGAGACTCACTGGGCTGTAATTCCCTAGGTCCTCCTTTCTCCCTTTCTTAGCTGGCAGAGGTGATTGCTGAACCGCTCTCTATCATCTTTGAGAGGCCTTGGAGAATGGGGGAGGTGCCTGAAGACTGGAGAATAGCCAGTGTTACTCCAGTCCTCAAAAAGGGCAAGAAAGAAGATCCATGTAATTACAGGCCAGTCAGCCTCACCTCTGCCCCTGGAAAGGTGATGGAACAGCTTGTGCTGGATGCCATCTCCAGACAACTGGGAGAAAAAGAGGTTATCAGGAGTACTCAGCATGGGTTCAGCAAGGGGAGGTCGTGTTCCACCAACCAGGTGGCCTTCTATGAAGTTGTCACTGGCTGGGTGGATGGGAGGATAGCGGTGGATGTAGGCATTTGATACTGTGATCAGCAAGGCATTTGATACTGCCTCCCATGACATCCTTATAACAAAGCTGAGGAAGTGTGGGATAGATGACTGGACACTGAGGTGGGTTGAGAACTGGCTGACTGGCAGAGCACAGATGGTCACCATTGTCGGTGCGGAGTCTGGTTGGAGACCCATAACTAACGATGTCCTCCAGGGGTCAGTGCTGGGTCTCGGTCTTGTTCAACATCTTCATCAACGACCTTGATGAGGGGACAGTGACCACCCTCAGCAAGTTTGCTGATGACAGGAAGTTGGGAGGATTAGCTGACACACCTGAAGGCTGTGCTGCCATTCAGCGAGACCTGGACAGGCTGGAGAGCTGGGCAGTAAGAAACCAGATGAGGTTTAACAAAAGCAAGTGTAGAGTCTTGCACCTAGGAAGAAATAATTGCATGCACCAGCACAGGCTGGAGGAAGACCTGCTGGAGAGGAGCTCTGCTGAGAGGGACCTGGGCGTCCTGGTGGACGACAGGTTGGCCATGAGCCAGCAGTGTGCCCTTGTAGCCAAAAAGGCCAATGGCATTCTGGGGTGCATTAAAAAGAGCGTGGCCAGCAGGTCAAGGGAGGTGATCCTCCCCCTCTACTCTGCCCTGGTGAGGCCTCATCTGGAATACTGTGTCCAGTTCTGGGCTCCCCAGTACAAAAAAGACAGGGATCTCTTGGAAAGAGTCCAGCAGAGGGCCACAAAGATGGTGAAGGGCCTGGAGCATCTCCCCTGTGAAGAAAGGCTAAGTGAACTGGGTCTGTTTAGCCTTGAGAAAAGAAGGCTGAGAGGGGACCTGATCCAGGTCTATAAATATCTGAGGTATGTGGGTCAAAGTGGAGAGGCCAGACTCTTTTCAGCAGAGTGTGGAGACAGGACAAGTGGAAACGGCCAAAAACTGGAGCATAGGAAGTTCCAAGGTGAGGGTGACGGAGCACTGGAACAGGCTGCCCAGGGTGGTTGTGGAGTCTCCTTCTCTGGAGATATTCAGGACCTGCTTGGACACCCACCTGTGTGACCTGGTGTGGGGAACCTGCTTTGGCGGGGGGGGGTTGGACTCGGCGATCTCTGGAGTTCTCTTCCAACCCCTACAATTCTGTGATTCTGTGATGGTGCGATTGTAAATGGGAGTGACATGACTCTTCCTCCAGTTATCTAGGACCTCACCTGACAGCCACAACTTTTCAGATATGATGAAGTGTGGCTTGGCAACAGTCTTGTGACTTGCAAGCAGTTTTATCTTTCCCTCTGAATTGAAAATGGGAATAGAACTCTGAAAGTTTTCTAGGAGGGGTAGTTCTTCCCTTCTGAGAACCAGGTACCCAGAAATACATACATACCACGAAACTGGAGAATAGACTCTTCAAATCCCAGTGCTCTGCATGATGTTGTGCTGTGGAATATCAATAACAAAAATCATAAGACCATGACACTGGGTGAAGAGCTGAGAGTGGTGTTAAGTGGACCTACATCTGGCCAGTGACTGGTCATGAGTGGTGTTTCCCAGGAGTTGGCAATGGGACCTGTCCTTTTCAGTATCTTTACTGATGACCTGGATGAGGGCACTGAGTGTACCCTCTGCAAGTTTGCTGATGACACCAACTTGTCAGGAAGTGGAGACCTGCCTGGGAGTAGAAAGGCCCTACAGAGGGAGGACATAGTCACATAATCACAGAATCAACAAAAGACCTACAAGATCATCCGGTCCGACCATCCAGCCATCACCAATAGCTCTTACTGAACCATATCCCTCAACACAACGTCCAAACATTCCTTAATCTTGATCCAGGTTTATAAATACCTGAGGTTTGGGAGCCATAGTGGCGAGGCTGGTCTCTTTGGCACCAAGAAAAGGCCAAATCTCTGACAGACAGCATTCCCCAGATGGATGCTGTTTAGAGATTGTAAAGCAAAAGAGGAGAAAAAATTGTCTTTACCAGAACATTTATGTAGTAGGCTCAGACCTTTAGTTGTCTTGTCAAACCATTCCTGACCAAAAGGAAATGAATAAATGAGTAAATAGTAACTGACGTGCTGCATTAATGGCTGAGTTAAAACTTTTAATTTGTGATGTTAGAAAGCTGCCAGAAAGGTAACAGCTTCTGTCTTTGTTAATTTCAGCTGCTTCTGACCAAGTGTAGGGAAACACCTTATTGCACTGCAGCGCTCCCAATTATTTGACAGTGTATTGTCAGCTAATCAGAAATAAGGGCACAGCACTGGACCTTCTGTGTGAAACTTGCCATTTATTCACATCTTTCCACTTCAGAAAGAAAAGCCTTGGAGCTCACAAGGCTGTGAGCAAAACAGCTGCAGAGCTGACAGCGAGTCTTCGTCTGCCTGCTCTGTCCCGCTGCGGCCATCTCCGGCCTGACAGCAGAAGCACGGGAGGCTGAGCAGTGCAGCTGCTCTCAGGCCCACTTGCAAAGCCATGTGGGTAAGCAGGCACACACATCCCTCCCGCTGAGGAGTTTGGTCTGCTCCATTCCAACCGGGTTCTGGAACCCGGCCCGGGCAGGGCAGCGGGTCACAGTGGGGCCCTATGTGACCCATCTGTGTGACAGCCAGGCATCGCTGGCACCGACAGCAGGCGGCCTGCAGTGTCCGTCAGGACAGCGAGGAGACAGGGCAGGAGTGTGCGGGTCTGGCGAAGAGCCCCCGAGCGCAGCCCAAGTCGTTTCCCTCGACCTTTGGCAGCCCCGCGGCTGCCCCATCCCCATCCCTTCACCCCCCAGCCTTCTTCATCCCACGGGATGGAGGAGAGAACCCCCAGCTGCTCCATCATGGCCGGGGAGGAGAGCGGGGCTCCCCAGGAGAGCAGATCTCCACCGGAGCCCCGCCAGGTGACCGAGGTGACCCCACTGCATGCTGGTGAGTGAGGGTGCCCAGCAGGGCTGGGGCAGCGAGTGCCCCCTGCTCGACACCAGGGCCCCTTGTCCTGACAGGCATGGGCAGACTGTGCCAGGGCTGCAGAGGGCAGAGCTCCTTCCTCTGCTCGCGCCTGCCTTGGGCCCCTCTGTAGCCCTGCTCTGTCTCCTTGCTCAGATGCTGACTGGCTGCCTCTGTCCGATGAGGAAAATGAGGCCGTGGATTCCATCCAAGCCTACGGCATCAGCAAGCAGCAGGTAAGAGCAGCCATCTCCATCTTGGCTGTGCCCGCATCTCCGGACGGTCCCTCTGGCTCTGCCTTCATGCTGCAGGAGGGCTGCTGGCCGGGCAGAGCTGCTGCTGTCCTGCAGCTGTCCTGCGCTGCTCCACAGCCCGCAACGCCTGGTCCCCCTGGCCACGGCTGTCCCCACTCACACTCCTCGGTCTCTGTGTGCTTGCCAGGATCTGGTGCGGAAGCTGCAGTTCCTGAGGGGCATTTTCTTACTGTGCAGCAATGCTGCATGGAGCGGCCTCACAGCGAGCCTGACTTTCTTCTGCTTCCACAAAGATGTGTCGCAGGAGATTGAGGTGAGGGGACATGGCACCCAGGTACCTGCAGCCTGTGAGAAGGACAGGACAGGGGGAGAGGGAGGCAGGGAAATCAGGCACAGACAGCCAAGTGCCGCAGATGGGGCTCGGGGTGCTGCTGAGACCTCAGCAGTGGAGGTGGAAGCAGCACCGGTGTGCCAGAGCTTGTCAAGGGACACTGGGATGACTCAGGCCCTACCGGCCGGTGGCATTTTTGCTGTTGCTGTTGCTGGGTGCTGCCAGGTGCCATCCTGACTGTGCTTTGCAGGTTCTGCTGTGTGAGGAGCCCAGGGAGCAGCTGAGCAGTCTACTGAGATTCTACTGCATGAACGCTATTGCTGCCTTGAGGTACCTGCCCAGCCCCTGGTTTTGCCAGCACATCCCCCGGGCGCCATCCTGGTGGCCCTGATGCAGCTCCCCGCTAAGTCTTGGCCCTCGCCCCAAAGCTGGTGGCATCAGGACTGTCCTCTGACCCAGAGCAGCCCTGTGGGGGAGGAGGCGCCTCCTGGCAGGGCTCCCCATCCCTCTCAGGGAGCCCTGCCCAGGGGAGGACCTGTTCCACCCCTGCCTCTGCACCCAGGCACCGCTCCGAGCATCAATGTCTCTCTATTTGCAGCGAAGTGAATGCAATTATGGAGGAAGAAATAGTACACCTCTTCAACGTGTGCTGCAACGCCATCTTCTACCTTCCTCCAGTGAGGGACTTGAACATTTCCCTCTACAACAACGTATGTACTGGGCAATCTACTGTTGACCCCATGCCTCTGGGCTGCCGCTTGGATTACTTGTGTCCAGAGATCAATAATGATGTCTGTGGGACACGGTAGAAGCCTTGCTTGCCCTCACCCCTCTCACTCTTGCCTCGGGCTTGGCAAACACCCTGTGCTTGTAGCCTGGTCTGTGCGCAACAGCTTTGCAGGGTGTCCCTGTGCACAGACCTGTGGGTATCCTTCCTTAGCAGCCAGAGGGGTTCACAGCAGTCTCCTGGGTATGAAAGGGAACCCTGAAAGACTTCCACAACCCACTGTTCTCTTTACAGACCCTGGGTGCTATGGACAACATGCTGCAGGTTGTGCTAGACAGCTGTCCCGGCACCAGTGTCAACAGTCGGCTGCAGAGGATCTTGGAGGTCTGTCTATTGTGAAGTTCTGCCCCCGGAGCTCCCTTGTAGGAGAATTTTATCCCACTGGGTGGAAACGGCACTGGCAGCAGTAGGAGCTGGCAAGGGACCCCGGCGCCAGTAGCCCCACGATGGGCTTGGCTTAAGCTCAGGGGAAGCCTGGATGGATGCTGTGATTGCAGCTAGGAGCTCAGCAGACCTGCTTCTCCTGGAGTGGGCATCAGCAGCTCCCAGCTAACCAGCAGTTCCTCTCCTCACAGGTGCTGCTGCCTTTCAGCATCTCCAAGACAAAAACTGTGTGCGAGAGGGCTTTGGGGCGCATCTGGAAGCTTAGTGCCTTCATGACCAGCAGCTTCTGGCAGCAGGTGAGGAGACATGAAAATTCCAGCCAGGCACTCTCATTCTTTGCGTCCCAGAGCTGCCTCTGCGGCTCAGGAGTACCTGTGAGAAAGCTGGGGCTCAGGCGGGAACCCTCAGAATGCTTTTGATCTGAAGGGAGGGTCTTTCTCCTTCCTTTTGCCTCTGGTCATCCCGCTACAGACGCTATTCTCTCACTCCGTTTAACATGCCTTCCCTCCTTTTCTCCTTCTTACTGCAGCCACTTGGGAGAAACCTCGCCCCTTCTCAGAGGACCGACATTGCCCTTGTCACCCTTGAGAAGGTGACTGGAGACTACAGTTCTGACGAGAAGATGTGGGCTGCGACTATGCTGGATGTTCTTCGGAGAGACCCTGGAACCTGGCTGATGGATGTAAGCAGTGTGAGGCTGGAATGTCATGCCCTACCATGCCCTGAGCAGCTCTTGGGAATCTGAAGCCATTTGAAGGCAGCAAAGAGCTGTGGGAAGGGCAGTAAGAACACAGCCTGGGAGGGAAATGGCTGTAATGCAGTGGCAGCAGCAGTCTCCCTGTGTTCTCACAACAGGTGCCAAAGATTCTGGGATGCATCCACACCAACCTGAAAATCCAGAGCACATCAGTTCAGCAGATCCTGTTCTCAGTGCTGGACGTGCTGACCATCCAGTTCCCCAAGGACGTGCTGAGGAGTGTGTTGACCGACCTTCCACAGAGTGACAGGTATCAGCCCAGACAGCCCCACGTTTGTTCCATGTGAAGAACAGGGCTCAGAACCGGTCTGGTTGCCAGAGCCAAGGAAAGCTGCAGCACATCTGAGGAGCAGGCCCTCCATCCCGCTGTGCTTTCCGGTGCTGGTGGGCCGCTCAGGGCTGCAGCAGCCAATGACCAACCATGGCAGCCCAGAGCCCCCCGTCAGCCTCCTGCCCTGCCCCTCGGCGAAGGCCATCTCAGCCCCTGCTGCTTGCCCAGGCCAGGCCTCCAGATCCCCCCAAGCACGTGGGGCAGCAGGGCCAGGCTGCAGCTCAGCCTGGGGCCTAGTGGACCAGCCTGAGCCATGGTGCTGTGGCTAAGGCAGCCCTGCTGACGCAGCATTGCTCTCCGTTTCTAGCACTACCCTGGACATACTCAAGAGTGTGCTGCTCCTGCTGGAAGCATCCGAGGGGATCTGGGACGAGCTGAGCCAGGTTCTCCAGGAACACCAGCTGCGTGAGATCTTGGGCATCAGCACAGCGGAGTCGGGCCTCCTTCGCTTGACTGTGAGTTACTGGACAAGGCGCCGTGCTCTCCTTCAGGGCACTCTCTCCCCAGCTCCCTGCCTCCCCCTGCCATCCTGTATAGTGCTAGGCCTGGGCGCAGAGGGATGGTGGGGCCCTCCAAAGGCACCGCTACCTCAGGCCAGGCTGTGTCTGCCCAGTGCCCTGCCCGGAGCTGCCAGAGCAGCCTGTAGCTGCAGGGTGCAGGAAATCCCGCTGCCTCTGCCTGCCTCTCACTGCTGTGTTCGTTTCAGGTGATGCCTCCCACCCAAGAGCTGCTGAAAGAGCTGTGTAAACCAGCACTGCTCCAGAGGCTTCTGAATGTCAAGAGCCTGCCAGTCCTCTGGCTGGTGCTCAGACGCCTCGTGCTGCTGTCTGATAGACCTGAGACGGTGAGCAGGACCTTGTCAAACGAAGCCCTCCTGGTGGCAGCCTGGCGCTGGGGCGGTGGGCAACACTGTGCCTTGGCCTTGCCTGACACTCGGGAGTTGGGGTGATGGTCGTGGTGGGGCCTGGTGGCTGAGGTTTCCAGAAGCTTCCCAGATGGGTTACTGCAGGTGGATGCTGCTCTGTAATCGGAGCTTTTAGGCCAGGCTGGCCCCTGTCCTCCTGATGGAAAGGAAATGGTGTGTTTTGTACAGGCAAGAGAAATACGGGCCCTGCTTCCAGGCGTCATGGAGACCCTGCGGTTTGCCAACACAGCCATTCCTCTGGAGGCGCTGAATATCTTCAGAAACGCAGTGCGCCATCTGGGGAAGAGGCACGCCAGTCCCTTTGCTCTGGAGCTGGCTGAGAAGATCCTGCCTCTTTTTAATCACGTAAGTCTGTTGTGGGAGGCTGAACTCTGCGGATGGGTGCTTGACAGGAGCGCCTTCTCCTTTCTTTCCTTCTCTGGGCTCTCAGGAATGAGATGTCTTGTGGGCTCTGCAGCCCAGCAGGCCGTGTCCCTGGCAGTGCAGCTTGGTTGTTCTTGGTGGTGTCAGCCCCCTTTTCCTGGGCTCAGCCTGGCACCTGAGCAAAACACCTTCTGCCAAGGGTTACTTTACAGCTGGGGAAGTTGCTGAGGTCTGAGCTCCTCCTGTTCTCCCTCAGGCGTCATGTGAAGTGCGAGAAGGTTCCATCCGCCTCTTCATGGATATGATGGACACTGTGGTGTGGCATAAGAAGGGAAGCATGAAGAAGACCGTGAGCAGGGTCCTGCTCCCTCTGCTCTTTCGGATGAGTGACGAGGCCCCGAGCGTCGCACAGGTACGAACTTCAGAGCTGACCAGTGCGCAGGCAGTGGTGTGCTGACGGCTCAGCAGTGATCTGCAATTGAGAGCAAGTTGAGCAAGCATCCAGACACTGGGATGTGTGTCTGTGTGTGTGCTGCCATGTCCCTGCATCTGTTGTTCTGCAGGCATCTGGGGAAGCCCTCGTGTCTTGTGCCAAGTTCCTGAAGTGGAAGGCGCTCAAGCAGCAGGCCCGGCAGCAGAACACAGAGGGGATCATGAAGTGTTTGGTAAGGACAAGCTCACAGCCCCCACCTTTCTGCTGGGGGAAAGGGGATGCTGGAGGAGGGGTTTCAGCAGCAGCTGTGGACGCTGTGCAAGCCCCATGCTCTTCTGCTCTTCTTCAGCTGCAGCAGGACAGAAAGAGCGAGAGAGGCTACCTGCAGCAGAGCGTGCCATACCTGGAGGATTCTCAGGCCTCCGTGCGATGCGAGGCTGTCAGATTCATCGGTGAGCCCAACCCCAGCATCCCTCTTTGGGCCCTGCCCTGGCAGGAAGGCACAGCCCTGAAGCCCCCAGGTACAGCCTGCCCGTGCCGGTAGCACCCAGTGGGTGCCTTGCTCAGGTCCCCCCTCAGGCGCCGTCCCTGCTCTCAGCACGGAAGAGGAAGCAGCTGGGCTGGCGGGGCCGGGCTCTGCGCTCCTGGGCGTGCTGGGGAGCGGGTGTCTGACGGAGCTCTTTCCCTAGGGCTGACTGGGGAGCACTCCAGAGAACAGAGTGTGGAGATGATGAATGAACTCTACTGTGGTGAGTGAGGGCAGTGCTGTGTGTGTTGGGGCTGGGGGCAGAGCTGGACAGCATGCAGCTGCGCTTTGCCCTGCTGCAAGGAAATGCTGCAGGGGCAGAGGAGCATTCCTGGCAGCCCTGAGCAGTGTCTTCCGGCTGACCCGTCAGTCTCCCGTGCTCCTCCTGGCCAGGAAAGCAACGAGTGGGGCTGGCAAGGTCCGGAGGGGAAGCTGGTGGCTCTCTGCGGACTGGGGGATTCAATCTCTGCTCTGTTTCCTTCTGTTGCAGCCCTTTGGCCGTTGGTAAATGACACCCATCTGGCAGTCCGTTCTGTGGCATCTGAGATGATCCAGAAGCTGATATACCAAAGGCAGCAGGTGGCACCAGCACGGAGAAGGCTCCCAGCACTTCTCCGCTTGTTTTGCATAACCGCCTGAAGGACAATTCTTGTACAGCAACGTTGCTAGGACACCTGTACAGCAACGTTGCTGGGACACGCGTTCCTGTCATGCAAGACAGACCCCCTTAACAACAGACATCTAGGAGCACGGACATCTTGGGAGAAAGAACAGGAACCAAGCTGGTTAGAACTGGGTCTGTAGTTAGTGACTGAATAAGGCGAAAATCACACCAGAAAGCCTTTGCAAGGATACCTGGAGAAGACGTCTGCCTGTGACCATCAGAGAGCAGCACGTGTGCAAGCAGACGCAGAACGTTCTGTAATTTCCCCAACTTATTTGGAAGTCATCATATGAGTTCTTGGAACTGTTAAAGCAAGCAGAAAAGTTGTGGTTTTCCTTGCTTTTGCAAAGCCAAAATGCTGGGCAGCAAAGCTCCTGCTTGCTTACAGTGCTGTGTGCCTGGGCATAAGTGTCATGTGCAAAAAGACAAACAAACACCCTTTATTTTCCTGTTTCTTGGAGGCCCAGGAATCCAGACTTCAAGATCTTTGCTTTTGAGTTTGCATTTCAAAACCGGATTCAAAATGGTTCTGCAGACTTTCTTTGGCTACATTTGACTCTTGAAATAAGGACAATCCTACTGTTTCTAGTACTACTACTAACAGCAACGCAACAACAAAATAATGGAAGATGGAGGAAGGCACGGGGAGAAGAGTCACCGGAGGAAATTTCTCCTATGAACTGAATTGGCGTTAGGGTCCCCGTGCACAACAACCAAGGACGGAGCCAGCAAGTTTTGCCCTCTTCAGAGTGCAATGCGGTTCATCTTGTTGTCATCAGAATGAGAGCAGGATTTCACTGCATTGTTGGAAATGGGAAAACAGTGCCAAAGTTGCATTTTTTGAAACAGAAAAAGAGTAATTTTAAAAACCCACAGCAAGAGAGTGGAGAAGATCACCAGCAAAGCCAGTAGCCTTTGCCCTTGGAGTAAAAGCAACAGCAACAGGCAAACAAAGACGCGGATGCTCATCCATTCCATGTACTGTTGTAAGGACGTGAAAGCAAGCAGACTTACCTGAAGTTGGCGTAACGTTAGTGGTAAACATCACCAAGCTTCCTCCAAAAGTGGACTTGACCTTTTGTGTCTGCAACCATCTGTGTACAGAGGGAGCTGCTGGAGACCTCTGCTCGGATCCTTCAGCTTTCACATCTCTTACCATCTCTGTTCCTGAAGATCTTGTGAAGAAAGGCTTTTCCTGTGAGGATAGGAAATGTTACAGCTACTTTTGCTGTGGGGTTTACCTCAGTGTGTGACACATGCATTCTTCTGACAACTGCTATCACTCAGCTTATTAATAAAGACCATTCTTTTATTACTTTGTGCCTCACAGATTAATCTGGCTTTAAGAAAATCGGGCTGACTTTGCTTTGCTCAACACTGGCTACATCAAGACAACCAAAGACATTATTTTCAAGAATAACTGCTGTTATCTTCTAGTTGGCTTGTGCTTCTATGCCTCTGAGAAACACCCTCGAGCAATTTCTTTTCTTTTTTCTTTTTCTTCTTTTTTCTGCACGAGTCCTGGATGCTGGTGTGTGCTGTGCTCTGCTGTTTGCTGACCAGCAGGTGAAAGGACTGCACCACTCAGCTTTGTGTCATCAGCAAACTTGCTGAGGGTGCACTCAATTCCATCATCACTTTCACTGATAAAGATGTTGAAGAGTACCAGTTCCAAGACATAACTCTGGGGGACACCGCTCATTACCGGCCTGCACCTGGACATAGAGACATTGACCACCACCCTCTGTCTGCGGCCTTTCAACCAATTTCTTATCCATCGAGTCATCCACCCATCTAATCCACTTCCCTCCAACTTGGAGATGAGGATGTGGTGGGGGACCATGTCAAAGGCCTTGCTCAGGTCCAGGTAAATGACATTGGTCACCTTCCCTTCGTCCACCAATGCCGTCATTCCATCATAGAAGGCCACAAAATTGGTTAAACATGACCTCCCCCTGGTGAAGCCGTGCTGGCTATCTTAGATCACATGCTTATCACTCATATGATTGAGCATGTTGTCCAGGAGGATCTGTTCCATGATATCCCAGGCACAGAGGTGAGACTCACTGGCCTGTAGTTCCCCGGGTCCTCCCTGCTCCCCTTCTTGTAAATGGGAGTGACGTGACCCTTCCTCCAGTCATCCGGGACCTCACCTGACAGCCACGACTTCTCAAATATGATGGAGAGCGGCTCAGCAACCACCTCAGCCAGCTCCTTCAGGACCCTGGGATGCACGCCATCTGGCCCCATAGACTTGTACTCATTCAGTCTAAGGAGGCACTCTCAGACTTGCTCTGCCCTTACAGTGGGGAGGGATTTACCTCCCTGGTTCCCACATAGAGGTTTGGGGGTGCAGGTCTCCAGGATGTGAGAAAAGCTAGAATCCTGGCCGCCAGTGAAGACCGAGGCAAAGAACTCATTCAGCATCTCAGCTTTCTCTTCATCCATTGAAGCCAGTTCTCCTTTTAAATTTACCAGAGAGGGTACACCCGTTTTGGCCTGTCTCTTCTGGCCAATGTACCTGTAGAAAGTCTTCTTATTGTTTTTCACATCCCTCGCCAGGTTCAGTTCCGCCTGCGCCTTGGCTTTCCTGATCCCACGTCTGCAAGTCCGGATGGCATCCCTGTATTCTTCCCAGGTGACATGGCTTTGTTTCCAGAGATTGTATGCCCCTTTCTTAGCCCTCAGTTCATTCAGCAGGTCCTTGCCAAGCTCCATAGAGCAGAGTGGAGAACTTAATAAAGATGCAGTCCATTCTGAGTATTGAATATATATATATATATATATATATATATATTTGTTTCTTTACAAAAGCAAGTTGGCACAGTTTACAAATATCCCAGAATACCGTAAGTGCTCCTGGTCTTCAAGGCCTTGTTTGCAGTAGAAATTCTACAACACTTATAAGCTTTCTAATGAAGCTCTCCGACAGTACAGAGAGATTTGTTTTAAAACCACATATCTCCCAATGAAATGTCAAAGGTTTATGAGGCTGGCTTGGTCCAGTTCTGAAACTATGTGGTGGGGGGAGTGGGAGAAGGGGGAACCACAAACCCATGCTCTGGGAGAGGGGAGAGGAGGTAAAGAAAAAGGGCCTAAAAGCAAAACAGAGGCAACAAGCTAAGGGAAAACAGAAAACAAAAACCAACAAAACAAAACAACAACAACAACAAACTAATCTACTAAATATGATTCAAGAATGCAGGATAGCACGAACTAATACAATATGGTTGGATTCTAAGCTAACAATTCAAATAAAATGAGACTGTGTCCAAAACCAAAGGCCTTACTCTAATGCTGAATGTGAGATGGCTAGGGAGTACACACTGCAGAGATAAGCAGTAGAAGAAGGAACAGAATCACAGAATCACAGAATGGCCTGGATTGTAAGGGACCTCAAGGATCATGAATCTCCAAGTCCCTTGCCACAGGCAGGGCCTCCAACCTCTACATTTAGTACTAGATCAGGCTGCCCAGGGGCCCATCCAACCTGGCTTTGAACACCTTCAGGGACAGATGAAACATCCACAGCCTCTCTGGGCAGCTGTTCCAGCACCTCACCACTCTCATAGTAAAGAACTTCCCCCCGATATTAAACTTAGATCTTCTGTCCTTCAAATTAAGACCATTTCCCCTTTTCCCCTAGTCCTGCCATTATCTACCTGTTCAAAGAGTTGACTCCCCTCCTGTTTACAGGCTCCCTTTAAGTACTGAAAAGCTGCAACGAGGTCACCCTGCATCCTTCTGTTCTCCAGGCTGAACAAGCCCAGCTTCCTCAGCCTGACTTTGTAGAGGAGGTGCTCCAGCCCTCTGATCACCTTTGTGGCCCCCTCTGGACCCTCTCCAAAACCTCTCTCTGTTTCTTGTGTTGGGGGCCCCCGAACTGGACACCGTACTGCAGATGGGGCCTCACAAGTGCAGAGTAGAGAGGCACAGTCACCTCCCTGTCCCTGCTGGTCACCCCTCTTCTGATTCAGTCCGGGATACCATTTGCTTTCTGAGCTGCAAGAGCACACTGCTGGCTCATGTTAAGTTTCTCATCCACCAGGACCCCCAGGTCCTTCTCTGCAGGGCTACTCTCAAGGACTGCTCTTTCCAGTCTGTATAAATGGCTGGGATTTGTCCAGCGGAAGTGCAAAACCTTACACTTTGCTGTGTTGAACCTCATTACGTTTACCCAGGCACAACTTTTAAGTCTGTTGAGGTCCCTCTAAATGGCATCCCTTCCTCCCTCCGTATCAACTGCACCACTCAGCTTGGTGTCATCAGCAAACCTGCTGAGGATACACTTGATTCCATCATTAATGTCACTGATAAAGATGTTGAAGAGTACTGGTCCCAAGACAGATGCCTGGGGACTCTGTTCATTACCCACCTCCATCTGGACACAGAACCAATAATCAACACCCTTTTTGGCCTTTCAACCAATTCCTTATCCACTGAGTGGTCCACCCATCAAATTCACGTCTCTCCAATCTGGAGATAAGGATGTGGTGGGGAAAATGTCAAAGGCCTTGTTCAAGTCTGCCTTCCCTTTATCCACCAATGCTGTCACTCCATCACAGAATGCCACCAGATTGGTTAGGCATGACCTTCCCCTGGTGAAGGATCACTGGCTCATTCCTCATGTGATCAAGCATGTCATCCAGAAGGAACTGTTCCATGATATTCCCATGCACACAAGTGAGACTCACTGGGCTGTAATTCCCTAGGTCCTCCTTTCTCCCTTTCTTAGCTGGCAGAGGTGATTGCTGAACCGCTCTCTATCATCTTTGAGAGGCCTTGGAGAATGGGGGAGGTGCCTGAAGACTGGAGAATAGCCAGTGTTACTCCAGTCCTCAAAAAGGGCAAGAACGAAGATCCATGTAATTACAGGCCAGTCAGCCTCACCTCTGCCCCTGGAAAGGTGATGGAACAGCTTGTGCTGGATGCCATCTCCAGACAACTGGGAGAAAAAGAGGTTATCAGGAGTACTCAGCATGGGTTCAGCAAGGGGAGGTCGTGTTCCACCAACCAGGTGGCCTTCTATGAAGTTGTCACTGGCTGGGTGGATGGGAGGATAGCGGTGGATGTAGGCATTTGATACTGTGATCAGCAAGGCATTTGATACTGCCTCCCATGACATCCTTATAACAAAGCTGAGGAAGTGTGGGATAGATGACTGGACACTGAGGTGGGTTGAGAACTGGCTGACTGGCAGAGCACAGATGGTCACCATTGTCGGTGCGGAGTCTGGTTGGAGACCCATAACTAACGATGTCCTCCAGGGGTCAGTGCTGGGTCCGGTCTTGTTCAACATCTTCATCAACGACCTTGATGAGGGGACAGTGACCACCCTCAGCAAGTTTGCTGATGACAGGAAGTTGGGAGGATTAGCTGACACACCTGAAGGCTGTGCTGCCATTCAGCGAGACCTGGACAGGCTGGAGAGCTGGGCAGTAAGAAACCAGATGAGGTTTAACAAAAGCAAGTGTAGAGTCTTGCACCTAGGAAGAAATAATTGCATGCACCAGCACAGGCTGGAGGAAGACCTGCTGGAGAGGAGCTCTGCTGAGAGGGACCTGGGCGTCCTGGTGGACGACAGGTTGGCCATGAGCCAGCAGTGTGCCCTTGTAGCCAAAAAGGCCAATGGCATTCTGGGGTGCATTAAAAAGAGCGTGGCCAGCAGGTCAAGGGAGGTGATCCTCCCCCTCTACTCTGCCCTGGTGAGGCCTCATCTGGAATACTGTGTCCAGTTCTGGGCTCCCCAGTACAAAAAAGACAGGGATCTCTTGGAAAGAGTCCAGCAGAGGGCCACAAAGATGGTGAAGGGCCTGGAGCATCTCCCCTGTGAAGAAAGGCTAAGTGAACTGGGTCTGTTTAGCCTTGAGAAAAGAAGGCTGAGAGGGGACCTGATCCAGGTCTATAAATATCTGAGGTATGTGGGTCAAAGTGGAGAGGCCAGACTCTTTTCAGCAGAGTGTGGAGACAGGACAAGGGGAAACGGCCAAAAACTGGAGCATAGGAAGTTCCAAGGTGAGGGTGACGGAGCACTGGAACAGGCTGCCCAGGGTGGTTGTGGAGTCTCCTTCTCTGGAGATATTCAGGACCTGCTTGGACACCCACCTGTGTGACCTGGTGTGGGGAACCTGCTTTGGCAGGGGGGGGGTTGGACTCGGCGATCTCTGGAGTTCTCTTCCAACCCCTACAATTCTGTGATTCTGTGATGGTGCGATTGTAAATGGGAGTGACATGACTCTTCCTCCAGTTATCTAGGACCTCACCTGACAGCCACAACTTTTCAGATATGATGAAGTGTGGCTTGGCAACAGTCTTGTGACTTGCAAGCAGTTTTATCTTTCCCTCTGAATTGAAAATGGGAATAGAACTCTGAAAGTTTTCTAGGAGGGGTAGTTCTTCCCTTCTGAGAACCAGGTACCCAGAAATACATACATACCACGAAACTGGAGAATAGACTCTTCAAATCCCAGTGCTCTGCATGATGTTGTGCTGTGGAATATCAATAACAAAAATCATAAGACCATGACACTGGGTGAAGAGCTGAGAGTGGTGTTAAGTGGACCTACATCTGGCCAGTGACTGGTCATGAGTGGTGTTTCCCAGGAGTTGGCAATGGGACCTGTCCTTTTCAGTATCTTTACTGATGACCTGGATGAGGGCACTGAGTGTACCCTCTGCAAGTTTACTGATGACACCAACTTGTCAGGAAGTGGAGACCTGCCTGGGAGTAGAAAGGCCCTACAGAGGGAGGACATAGTCACATAATCACAGAATCAACAAAAGACCTACAAGATCATCCGGTCCGACCATCCAGCCATCACCAATAGCTCTTACTGAACCATATCCCTCAACACAACGTCCAAACATTCCTTAATCTTGATCCAGGTTTATAAATACCTGAGGTTTGGGAGCCATAGTGGCGAGGCTGGTCTCTTTGGCACCAAGAAAAGGCCAAATCTCTGACAGACAGCATTCCCCAGATGGATGCTGTTTAGAGATTGTAAAGCAAAAGAGGAGAAAAAATTGTCTTTACCAGAACATTTATGTAGTAGGCTCAGACCTTTAGTTGTCTTGTCAAACCATTCCTGACCAAAAGGAAATGAATAAATGAGTAAATAGTAACTGACGTGCTGCATTAATGGCTGAGTTAAAACTTTTAATTTGTGATGTTAGAAAGCTGCCAGAAAGGTAACAGCTTCTGTCTTTGTTAATTTCAGCTGCTTCTGACCAAGTGTAGGGAAACACCTTATTGCACTGCAGCGCTCCCAATTATTTGACAGTGTATTGTCAGCTAATCAGAAATAAGGGCACAGCACTGGACCTTCTGTGTGAAACTTGCCATTTATTCACATCTTTCCACTTCAGAAAGAAAAGCCTTGGAGCTCACAAGGCTGTGAGCAAAACAGCTGCAGAGCTGACAGCGAGTCTTCGTCTGCCTGCTCTGTCCCGCTGCGGCCATCTCCGGCCTGACAGCAGAAGCACGGGAGGCTGAGCAGTGCAGCTGCTCTCAGGCCCACTTGCAAAGCGATGTGGGTAAGCAGGCACACACATCCCTCCCGCTGAGGAGTTTGGTCTGCTCCATTCCAACCGGGTTCTGGAACCCGGCCCGGGCAGGGCAGCGGGTCACAGTGGGGCCCTATGTGACCCATCTGTGTGACAGCCAGGCATCGCTGGCACCGACAGCAGGCGGCCTGCAGTGTCCGTCAGGACAGCGAGGAGACAGGGCAGGAGTGTGCGGGTCTGGCGAAGAGCCCCCGAGCGCAGCCCAAGTCGTTTCCCTCGACCTTTGGCAGCCCCGCGGCTGCCCCATCCCCATCCCTTCACCCCCCAGCCTTCTTCATCCCACGGGATGGAGGAGAGAACCCCCAGCTGCTCCATCATGGCCGGGGAGGAGAGCGGGGCTCCCCAGGAGAGCAGATCTCCACCGGAGCCCCGCCAGGTGACCGAGGTGACCCCACTGCATGCTGGTGAGTGAGGGTGCCCAGCAGGGCTGGGGCAGCGAGTGCCCCCTGCTCGACACCAGGGCCCCTTGTCCTGACAGGCATGGGCAGACTGTGCCAGGGCTGCAGAGGGCAGAGCTCCTTCCTCTGCTCGCGCCTGCCTTGGGCCCCTCTGTAGCCCTGCTCTGTCTCCTTGCTCAGATGCTGACTGGCTGCCTCTGTCCGATGAGGAAAATGAGGCCGTGGATTCCATCCAAGCCTACGGCATCAGCAAGCAGCAGGTAAGAGCAGCCATCTCCATCTTGGCTGTGCCCGCATCTCCGGACGGTCCCTCTGGCTCTGCCTTCATGCTGCAGGAGGGCTGCTGGCCGGGCAGAGCTGCTGCTGTCCTGCAGCTGTCCTGCGCTGCTCCACAGCCCGCAACGCCTGGTCCCCCTGGCCACGGCTGTCCCCACTCACACTCCTCGGTCTCTGTGTGCTTGCCAGGATCTGGTGCGGAAGCTGCAGTTCCTCAGGGGCATTTTCTTACTGTGCAGCAATGCTGCATGGAGCGGCCTCACAGCGAGCCTGACTTTCTTCTGCTTCCACAAAGATGTGTCGCAGGAGATTGAGGTGAGGGGACATGGCACCCAGGTACCTGCAGCCTGTGAGAAGGACAGGACAGGGGGAGAGGGAGGCAGGGAAATCAGGCACAGACAGCCAAGTGCCGCAGATGGGGCTCGGGGTGCTGCTGAGACCTCAGCAGTGGAGGTGGAAGCAGCACCGGTGTGCCAGAGCTTGTCAAGGGACACTGGGATGACTCAGACCCTACCGGCCGGTGGCAGGTTTGCTGTTGCTGTTGCTGGGTGCTGCCAGGTGCCATCCTGACTGTGCTTTGCAGGTTCTGCTGTGTGAGGAGCCCAGGGAGCAGCTGAGCAGTCTACTGAGATTCTACTGCATGAACGCTATTGCTGCCTTGAGGTACCTGCCCAGCCCCTGGTTTTGCCAGCACATCCCCCGGGCGCCATCCTGGTGGCCCTGACGCAGCTCCCCGCTAAGTCTTGGCCCTCGCCCCAAAGCTGGTGGCATCAGGACTGTCCTCTGACCCAGAGCAGCCCTGTGGGGGAGGAGGCGCCTCCTGGCAGGGCTCCCCATCCCTCTCAGGGAGCCCTGCCCAGGGGAGGACCTGTTCCACCCCTGCCTCTGCACCCAGGCACCGCTCCTAGCATCAATGTCTCTCTATTTGCAGCGAAGTGAATGCAATTATGGAGGAAGAAATAGTACACCTCTTCAACGTGTGCTGCAATGCCATCTTCTACCTTCCTCCAGTGAGGGACTTGAACATTTCCCTCTACAACAACGTATGTACTGGGCAATCTACTGTTGACCCCATGCCTCTGGGCTGCCGCTTGGATTACTTGTGTCCAGAGATCAATAATGATGTCTGTGGGACACAGTAGAAGCCTTGCTTGCCCTCACCCCTCTCACTCTTGCCTCGGGCTTGGCAAACACCCTGTGCTTGTAGCCTGGTCTGTGCGCAACAGCTTTGCAGGGTGTCCCTGTGCACAGACCTGTGGGTATCCTTCCTTAGCAGCCAGAGGGGTTCACAGCAGTCTCCTGGGTATGAAAGGGAACCCTGAAAGACTTCCACAACCCACTGTTCTCTTTACAGACCCTGGGTGCTATGGACAACATGCTGCAGGTTGTGCTAGACAGCTGTCCCGGCACCAGTGTCAACAGTCGGCTGCAGAGGATCTTGGAGGTCTGTCTATTGTGAAGTTCTGCCCCCGGAGCTCCCTTGTAGGAGAATTTTATCCCACTGGGTGGAAACGGCACTGGCAGCAGTAGGAGCCGGCAAGGGACCCCGGCGCCAGTAGCCCCACGATGGGCTTGGCTTAAGCTCAGGGGAAGCCTGGATGGATGCTGTGATTGCAACAAGGCGCTCAGCAGACCTGCTTCTCCTGGAGTGGGCATCAGCAGCTCCCAGCTAACCAGCAGTTCCTCTCCTCACAGGTGCTGCTGCCTTTCAGCATCTCCGAGACAAAAACTGTGTGCGAGAGGGCTTTGGGGCGCATCTGGAAGCTTAGTGCCTTCATGACCAGCAGCTTCTGGCAGCAGGTGAGGAGACATGAAAATTCCAGCCAGGCACTCTCATTCTTTGCGTCCCAGAGCTGCCTCTGCGGCTCAGGAGTACCTGTGAGAAAGCTGGGGCTCAGGCGGGAACCCTCAGAGTGCTTTTGACCTGAAGGGAGGGTCTTTCTCCTTCCTTTTGCCTCTGGTCATCCCGCTCCAGACGCTATTCTCTCACTCCATTTAACATGCCTTCCCTCCTTTTTTCCTTCTTACTGCAGCCACTTGGGAGAAACCTTGCCCCTTCTCAGAGGACGGACATTGCCCTTGTCACCCTGGAGAAGGTGACTGGAGACTACAGTTCTGACGAGAAGATGTGGGCTGCGACTATGCTGGATGTTCTTCGGAGAGACCCTGGAACCTGGCTGATGGATGTAAGCAGTGTGAGGCTGGAATGTCATGCCCTACCATGCCCTGAGCAGCTCTTGGGAATCTGAAGCCATTTGAAGGCAACAAAGAGCTGTGAGAAGGGCAGTAAGAACACAGCCTGGGAGGCAAATGGCTGCAATGCAGTGGCAGCAGCAGTCTCCCTGTGTTCTCACAACAGGTGCCAAAGATTCTGGGATGCATCCACACCAACCTGAAAATCCAGAGCACATCAGTTCAGCAGATCCTGTTCTCAGTGCTGGACGTGCTGACCATCCAGTTCCCCAAGGACGTGCTGAGGAGCGTGTTGACCGACCTTCCACAGAGTGACAGGTATCAGCCCAGACAGCCCCACGTTTGTTCCATGTGAAGAACAGGGCTCAGAACCGGTCTGGTTGCCAGAGCCAAGGAAAGCTGCAGCACATCTGAGGAGCAGGCCCTCCATCCCGCTGTGCTTTCCGGTGCTGGTGGGCCGCTCAGGGCTGCAGCAGCCAATGACCAACCATGGCAGCCCAGAGCCCCCCGTCAGCCTCCTGCCCTGCCCCTCGGCGAAGGCCATCTCAGCCCCTGCTGCTTGCCCAGGCCAGGCCTCCAGATCCCCCCAAGCACGTGGGGCAGCAGGGCCAGGCTGCAGCTCAGCCTGGGGCCTAGTGGACCAGCCTGAGCCGTGGTGCTGTGGCTAAGGCAGCCCTGCTGACGCAGCATTGCTCTCCGTTTATAGCACTACCCTGGACATACTCAAGAGTGTGCTGCTCCTGCTGGAAGCATCCGAGGGGATCTGGGACGAGCTGAGCCAGGTTCTCCAGGAACACCAGCTGCGTGAGATCTTGGGCATCAGCACAGCGGAGTCGGGCCTCCTTCGCTTGACTGTGAGTTACTGGACAAGGCACCGTGCTCTCCTTCAGGGCACTCTCTCCCCAGCTCCCTGCCTCCCCCTGCCATCCTGTATAGTGCTAGGCCTGGGCGCAGAGGGATGGTGGGGCCCTCCAAAGGCACCGCTACCTCAGGCCAGGCTGTGTCTGCCCAGTGCCCTGCCCGGAGCTGCCAGAGCAGCCTGTAGCTGCAGGGTGCAGGAAATCCCGCTGCCTCTGCCTGCCTCTCACTGCTGTGTTCGTTTCAGGTGATGCCTCCCACCCAAGAGCTGCTGAAAGAGCTGTGTAAGCCAGCACTGCTCCAGAGGCTTCTGAATGTCAAGAGCCTGCCAGTCCTCTGGATGGTGCTCAGACGCCTCGTGCTGCTGTCTGATAGACCTGAGACGGTGAGCAGGACCTTGTCAAACGAAGCCCTCCTGGTGGCAGCCTGGCGCTGGGGTGGTGGGCAACACTGTGCCTTGGCCTTGCCTGACACTCGGGAGTTGGGGTGATGGTCGTGGTGGGGCCTGGTGGCTGAGGTTTCCAGAAGCTTCCCAGATGGGTTACTGCAGGTGGATGCTGCTCTGTAATCGGAGCTTTTAGGCCAGGGTGGCCCCTGTCCTCCTGATGGAAAGGAAATGGTGTGTTTTGTACAGGCAAGAGAAATACGGGCCCTGCTTCCAGGCGTCATGGAGACCCTGCGGTTTGCCAACACAGCCATTCCTCTGGAGGCGCTGAACATCTTCAGAAACGCAGTGCGCCATCTGGGGAAGAGGCACGCCAGTCCCTTTGCTCTGGAGCTGGCTGAGAAGATCCTGCCTCTTTTTAATCACGTAAGTCTGTTGTGGGAGGCTGAGCTCTGCGGATGGGTGCTTGACAGGAGCGCCTTCTCCTTTCTTTCCTTCTCTGGGCTCTCAGGAATGAGATGTCTTGTGGGCTCTGCAGCCCAGCAGGCCGTGTCCCTGGCAGTGCAGCTTGGTTGTTCTTGGTGGTGTCAGGCCCCTGTGCTGGGACTCAGCCTGGCACCTGAGCAAAACACCTTCTGCCAAGGGCTACTTTACAGCTGGGGAAGTTGCTGAGGTCTGAGCTCCTCCTGTTCTCCCTCAGGCGTCATGTGAAGTGCGAGAAGGTTCCATCCGCCTCTTCATGGATATGATGGACGCTGTGGTGTGGCATAAGAAGAGAAGCATGAAGAAGACCGTGAGCAGGGTCCTGCTCCCTCTGCTCTTTCGGATGAGTGACGAGGCCCCGAGCGTCGCACAGGTACGAACTTCAGAGCTGACCAGTGTGCAGGCAGTGGTGTGCTGACGGCTCAGCAGTGATCTGCAATTGAGAGCAAGTTGAGCAAGCATCCAGACACTGGGATGTGTGTCTGTGTGTGTGCTGCCATGTCCCTGCATCTGTTGTTCTGCAGGCATCTGGGGAAGCCCTCGTGTCTTGTGCCAAGTTCCTGAAGTGGAAGGCGCTCAAGCAGCAGGCCCGGCAGAAGAACACAGAGGGGATGATGAAGTGTTTGGTAAGGACAAGCTCACAGCCCCCACCTTTCTGCTGGGGGAAAGGGGATGCTGGAGGAGGGGTTTCAGCAGCAGCTGTGGACTCTGTGCAAGCCCCATGCTCTTCTGCTCTTCTTCAGCTGCAGCAGGACAGAAAGAGCGAGAGAGGCTACCTGCAGCAGAGCGTGCCATACCTGGAGGATTCTCAGGCCTCCGTGCGATGCGAGGCTGTCAGATTCATCGGTGAGCCCAACCCCTGCATCCCTCTTTGGGCCCTGCCCTGGCAGGAAGGCACAGCCCTGAAGCCCCCAGGTACAGCCTGCCCGTGCCGGTAGCACCCAGTGGGTGCCTTGCTCAGGTCCCCCCTCGGGCGCCGTCCCTGCTCTCAGCACGGAAGAGGAAGCAGCTGGGCTGGCGGGGCCGGGCTCTGCGCTCCTGGGCGTGCTGGGGAGCGGGTGTCTGACGGAGCTCTTTCCCTAGGGCTGACTGGGGAGCACTCCAGAGAACAGAGTGTGGAGATGATGAATGAACTCTACTGTGGTGAGTGAGGGCAGTGCTGTGTGTGTTGGGGCTGGGGGCAGAGCTGGGCAGCATGCAGCTGCGCTTTGCCCTGCTGCAAGGAAATGCTGCAGGGGCAGAGGAGCATTCCTGGCAGCCCTGAGCAGTGTCTTCCGGCTGACCCGTCAGTCTCCCGTGCTCCTCCTGGCCAGGAAAGCAACGAGTGGGGCTGGCAAGGTCCGGAGGGGAAGCTGGTGGCTCTCTGCAGACTGGGGGATTCAGTCTCTGCTCTGTTTCCTTCTGTTGCAGCCCTTTGGCCGTTGGTAAATGACACCCATCTGGCAGTCCGTTCTGTGGCATCTGAGATGATCCAGAAGCTGATATACCAAAGGCAGCAGGTGGCACCAGCACGGAGAAGGCTCCCAGCACTTCTCCGCTTGTTTTGCATAACCGCCTGAAGGACAATTCTTGTACAGCAATGTTGCTAGGACACCTGTACAGCAACGTTGCTGGGACACGCGTTCCTGTCATGCAAGACAGACCCCCTTAACAACAGACATCTAGGAGCACGGACATCATGGAACAAAGAACAGGAACCAAGCTGGTTAGAACTGGGTCTGTAGTTAGTGACTGAATAAGGCGAAAATCACACCAGAAAGCCTTTGCAAGGATACCTGGAGAAGACGTCTGCCCGTGACCATCAGAGAGCAGCACGCGTGCACGCAGACGCAGAACGTTCTGTAATTTCCCCAACTTATTTGGAAGTCATCATATGAGTTCTTGGAACTGTTAAAGCAAGCAGAAAAGTTGTGGTTTTCCTTGCTTTTGCAAAGCCAAAATGCTGGGCAGCAAAGCTCCTGCTTGCTTACAGTGCTGTGTGCCTGGGCATAAGTGTCATGTGCAAAAAGACAAACAAACACCCTTTATTTTCCTGTGTCTTGGAGGCCCAGGAATCCAGACTTCAAGATCTTTGCTTTTGAGTTTGCATTTCAAAATCGGATTCGAAATGGTTCTGCAGACTCTCTTTGATGACATTTGACTCTTGAAATAAGGACAATCCTACTGTTTCTAGTACTACTACTAACAGCAACGCAACAACAAAATAATGGAAGATGGAGGAAGGCAAGGGGAGAAGAGTCTCTGGAGGAAATTTCTCCTATGAACTGTATTGGTGTTAGGGTCCCCGTGCACAACAACCAAGGACAGAGTAAGCAAGTTTTGCCCTCTTCAGAGTGCAATACGGTTCATCTTGTTGTTATCAGAATGAGAGCAGGATTTCACTGCATTGTTGGAAATGGGAAAACAGTGCCAAAGTTGCATTTTTTGAAACAGAAAAAGAGTAATTTTAAAAACCCACAGCAACCGAGTGGAGAAGATCATCAGCAAAGCCAGTAGCCTTTGCCCTTGGAGTAAAAGCAACAGCAACAGGCAAACAAAGACGCGGATGCTCATCCATTCCATGTACTGTTGTAAGGACGGGAAAGCAAGCAGACTTACCTGAAGTTGGCGTAACGTTAGTGGTAAACATCACCAAGCTTCCTCCAAAAGTGGACTTGACCTTTTGTGTCTGCAACCATCTGTGTACAGAGGGAGCTGCTGGAGACCTCTGCTCGGATCCTTCAGTTTTCACATCTCTTACCATCTCTGTTCCTGAAGATCTTGTGAAGAAAGGCTTTTCCTGTGAGGATAGGAAATGTTACAGCTACTTTTGCTGTGGGGTTTACCTCAGTGTGTGACACATGCATTCTTCTGACAACTGCTATCACTCAGCTTATTAATAAAAACCATTCTTTTATTACTTTGTGCCTCACAGATTAATCTGGCTTTAAGAAAATCGGGCTCACTTTGTTTTGCTTAACACCGGCTACATCAAGACAACCAAAGACATTATTTTCAAGAATAACTGCAGTTATCTTCTAGTTGGCTTGTGCTTCTATGCCTCTGAGAAACACCCTCGAGCAATTTCTTTTCTTTTTTCTTTTTCTTCTTTTTTCTGCACAAGTCCTGGATGCTGGTGTGTGCTGTGCTCTGCTGTTTGCTGACCAGCAGGTGAAAGGACTGTTTTGTGTTCAGTGGAGATTTTTGTCCATCTCCAGGACCATCCAAATGGATCCATCCTCTTTTTGCTGCATTTAGGGACAGTCAATTGGCTCTTGCCTGGAGCTATGTGTGAAGTGCAGGACTAGAAGCTGTGATGGTTGAGTCTCCTTGGATGAGCCCAAGCTCAGATTCTCTCACAGCATCCACCTATGTTTTCAGCAGCCCTGATGTATTGCTGCAGCTCAGTGACCCCATCGATCAATCGTCTTCCCATGGAGCGCAGAAGAGAGAGGCGGGAGCCTCCTTGCAGAGAAGTGCTGGCAAAGCCTGCAGTGGCTCTAAGATTGGGGCCTGTTGGGTCGGTATGGAAATTCGGAGTCCTGGTTCTGCTCTTCATCAGGACTGCATTCCCTGAGATCATGAACTCAATCATGAAATGGTTGCTACAGCCCAGACTGCCTTCAGTCTTGACTTCTGTAATGATCTGCTCTGCAGTTGTGAGCACCAGGTCCAGCAATAGTTCTCTTCTGGCTGATCTGTCTAATATTTGGACAGGGGCTTTATCCTCAATGGGTGCCAGAAGTCTCCTGGATTGCTTATAGCCCATGATGCTGCTTTCCCAGCAGACATCTGAGTGGCTTGAATCTCCCATTAGGATGAGAGTCTCCAAGCACAATGTTTCTAGTAACTGAAACAAGAAGACCTTGTTGAATCCAATAAGGCTCCCTTTAATCCAGCAGCCTGGCTACCAGATGTCCTTTATTGGACCAGTCCCTAATGATAAACCAAAAGATCTCAACCTTATCATGGCTGTTTTTCAAAGACAACTCTTTGCAATCTGTCAGCTTCAGAACGTATAGAGGGCAGCTCTGCCAATCCTTCTGTTCTGCCTATTTCTTCTATGAAGCTTGTGGCCTCTGATCATAGTATTCCAGTTGTGTGAACATCATCCCGCTAATTTTCCATGACAGAAATTAGGTCATAGTTTTCTAATTGCATAATTGTTTCCCTTTTCTTCTCCTTATTTCCCATGCATTTTATTGGAGAAGCACTATAGCCAAGCAGTCAGTCATGTCAACTTCTTTGGAAGAGCTCTTCCAAATTCCAGTGGGAAAAATCTGGGTTTTTAACATGCTGATTCTGAAGGTGACAGTGTTTCCTCGTTCTTCTCTGTAGCTCAGAAGTACATCCACTTCCTTCATCAAAATGAATCCAAAGCTCTGTTAAGGCTGATTAACAATCTTGCTGCCCAGAACAGCCTTCCCCCTCCTCATTAGTTGTTTCCCAGTAGAGGTTCGATGTGCCTGGTGTCTCAAACGTATGCCTAAGGTCATAAAAACAAAAACCTGAGTGTGACACCACTGACACAGTCAATTATTGAACTGGTCCATTTGCCTCCTTCTTTCTGGGTCGTAGTCACCAACTGGGAGTAGTGAGGAAAACACTACCTATGCTCCTCATCCTTTTAACATCCTCCCAGTGGTTAAAAAGTCTCTTACAATATTTTGCCATCTCTTTGTTGCAGCTTCCTGTGATTCAGCTTAAAAGACCAGGAGCTGATAACAGTCCTTTGGACTTCAACAAACTCAGTAGCCTCTCCCAAATGTCCCAGATGCGGGTACCTGGTAGGAAACAAATGTTTCTGGAGAGACTATCCAGGCAGCAAATGGGTGTCACAGTGTCTCTCAGAAGCACTCACAGGTTACCAACACTTTTAATCCCTTTTGGGTGTCACTATCATACTTACATGTCACAGCTGCCAGACTAACAGATGTCTAAGCACAAAAGTAATCATATTCAGAGCAGGTGAGCTCCACAAAAACCTGGTGTTCTGACTGATCTAAAGGGACAGAAAGGGGACTCCCTCGAGATGAAAGCCCCTCCTATGGTGCAGTGACGTATCATCCTTGCATCTACATGCCTGCTGCCTGCCACTTGGCCTTCAGAAGTTACATGATGTGCTCCATTATCTCTTAATACACAAAGTTTTACCTACTGTGTGGCCAAATTATGAAGATATGCAGAGTTAACGACTGCTACTTAAAAAATGCACATACACATATGCTAAAAAAGTAAATAATTACATGAAAGAATAAAATAGCGTGTGCTCATACAAAGAAATAGGGTGTGTTCATAAAAACTTGCAAATAATTTATACATATATACATAGCTATGTGTGCAGCTGTGTGTACGGTACGTGTGGTTGGTGCCTGCTCACAACAGGCAGTGATTGCAGACACAGTGCCAGTGGGCACCAATCAGAGGGTGAGTGGAGGACACGTGGGGGTCAGTGCGCACAGCCAATCAGAGCGCACTGAGAGCACAGCACCCACTGCTGCCACAAAACAGAGGCTGTCACAAAATGTCGGCTTCCAGTGTATGCAAAGGGATGGACTTCCTGCTGAATGCACCACTGGGAGAGCAGGAGGTGTAGGCTGGTCCTGGCAGCCAATCCCAGCAGAGTAGGTGTGTGCAGGAGGGAGGAGCTCTGGGTCACGCTTCTTTGTTTGTGAGGCTGGCGGGAGTATCGAGTGGGACTGAGGAACATCTCCTCCTCTGCTGAGCTTGTGCTGCAAGCAGCCCAGTACAGAGAGCAGGCTACAAGTCATGTTGTGCTGCAGGAGGAGCAGTGTTGATCTGTTGGAGTGTTTCGTGCTGTTGGACAGGCTCTCTTACTGTCAGGCATTGGCAGGGGTGGCAGCACTGGGAGCCGGAGATCGTGCATGCTCCAGCTCTTCTCAGCAGAGACGTGTCCTCACTTTCATTGGAAACATTGCTGTGCTCTGCTCTTCTTTATCTTCCAGGTGTATCCTTGAAATCTGCTGGTGCACTCCCATAAGTTAGCCTAGCAGTGACCTGACAGTTCTGCATGTAGTCCCTGCCATGAAATGGCGGCTGTCACAAAATGTCGGCTCCCAGTGTGCACAAGGGGACGGACTTCCTGCTGAATGGACCACTGGGAGAGCTGGAGGTGTAGGCTGGTCCTGGCAGCCAATCCCAGCAGAGTAGGTGTGTGCAGGAGGGAGGAGTTCTGGGTCACACTGCTTTGTTTGTGAGGCTGGCGGGAGAATCGAGTGGGACTGAGGAACATCTCCTTCTCTGCTGAGCTTGTGCTGCCAGCAGCCCAGTCTACAGAGCAGGATACAAGTCATGTTGTGCTGCAGGAGGAGCAGTGCTGAGCAGTTGAAGTGTTAATGGCACTTGTACGGGCTCTGTCGCTGTCGGGCACTGGCATGGAAGGCAGCACTGGGAACCGGAGATCGTGACTGCTGCAGCTCTGCTCAGCTGAGACATATCCCCATGTTCATTGGAAACGTTGCTGTGCTCTGCTCTGCTTTATTCTGCAGGTGTATCCTTGAAATCTGCCGGTGCACTCCCATAACTTAGCCTAGATGTAATCTGACAGTTCTACACGTGGTCCCTGCCATGAAATGGCGGCTGTTACAAAATGTCGGCTCCCAGTGCATGCAAGGGGACGGACTTACTGCTGAATGGACCACTGGGAGAGCTGGAGGTGTAGGCTGGTCCTGGCAGCCAATCCCAGCAGAGTAGGTGTGTGCAGGAGGGAGGAGTTCTGGGTCACGCTGCTTTGTTTGTGAGGCTGGCGGGAGAATCGAGTGGGACTGAGGAACATCTCCTCCTCTGCTGAGCTTGTTCTGCCAGCAGCCCAGTTCATAGAGCAGGTTACAAGTCATGTTGTGCTGCAGGAGGAGCAGTGTTGATCTGTTGGAGTGTTTCTTGCTGTTGGACAGGCTCTCTTACTGTCAGGCATTGGCAGGGGAGGCAGCACTGGGAGCCGGAGATCTTGACTGCTCCAGCTCTTCTCAGCAGAGACGTGTCCCCACATTCACTGGAAACATTGCTGTGCTCTGCTCTTCTTTATCTTGCAGGTGTATCCTTGAAATCTGCCGGTGCACTCCCATAACTTAGCCTAGCAGTGACCTGACAGTTCTGCATGTAGTCCTTGGCATGAAATGGCGGCTGACACAAAATGTCGGCTCCCAGTGTGCACAAGGGTACGGACTTCCTATTGAATGGACCACTGGGAGAGCTGGAGGTGTAGGCTGGTCCTGGCAGCCAATCCCAGCAGAGTAGGTTTGTGCAGGAGGGAGGAGTTCTGGGTCACGCTGCTTTGTTTGTGAGGCTGGCGGGAGAATCGAGTGGGACTGAGGAACATCTCCTCCTCAGCTGAGCTTGTGCTGCCAGCAGCCCAGTCTACAGAGCAGGTTACAAGTCATGTTGTGCTGCAGGAGGAGCTGTGTTGAGCAGTTGAAGTGTTAATGGCACATGGACGGGCTCCCTCACTGTCAGGCATTGGCAGGGGAGGCAGCACTGGGAATTGGAGATCATAACTGCTGCAGCTCTGTTCAGCGGAGACGTGTTCCAATGTTTGCTGGAAAATTTGCTGTGCTCTGCTCTTCTTTATTGTGCAGGTGTATCACTAGTAACTGCTGGAGCACTAGCATAAGTTTGCGTATCAGTTACCTGAAAGGTCTCACATGATCCCTACCATGAAATGGTGGCTGACACAAAATGTCGGCTCCCAGTGTATGCAAAGGGATGGACTTCCTATCGAATGGACCACTGGGAGAGCTGGAGGTGTAGGCTGGTTCTGGCAGCCAATCCCAGCAGAGTAGGTGTGTGCAGGAGGGAGGAGTTCTGGGTCACGCTGCTTTGTTTGTGAGGCTGGCGGGAGAGTTGAGTGGGACTGAGGAACATCTCCTCCTCAGCTGAGCTTGTGCTGCCAGCGGCCCAGTCCATAGGGTAGGTTACAAGCCTTTTTGTGCTGCAAGAGAAGCCGTGTTGAGCAGTTGAAGCATTAATGGCACTTGGACGGGCTCTCCCGCTGTCAGGCATTGGCATGGGAGGCAGTGCTGGGAGCTGGAGATTGTGCCTGATGCAGCTTTGCTTAGCTGAGACACATCCCCATGATCATTGGAAAGGTTGCTGCGCTCTGCTCTGCTTTATTCTGCAGGTGTATCCTTGAAATCTGCCTGTGCACTCCCATAACTTAGCCTAGCAGTGACCTGACAGTGCTGCATGTGGTCCCTGCCATGAAATGGAGGCTGACACAAAATGTCGGCTCCCTGTGTATGCAAGGGGACGGACTTCCTATCGAATGGACCACTGGGAGAGCTGGAGGTGTAGGCTGGTTCTGGCATCCAATCCCAGCAGAGTAGGTGTGTGCAGGAGGGAGGAGCTCTGGGTCACGCTGCTTTGTTTGTGAGGCTGGCGGGACAATTGAGTGGGACTGAGGAACATCTCCTCCTCAGCTGAGCTTGTGCTGCCAGCAGCCCAGTACAGAGAGCAGGTTACAAGTCATGTTGTGCTGCAGGAGGAGCAGTGTTGGGCTGTTGGAGTGTTAATGGCACTTGTACGGGCTCTGTCGCTGTCAGGCACTGGCATGGAAGGCAGCACTGGGAGTTGGAGATCGTGACTGCTGCAGCTCTGCTCAGTTGAGTCATGTTCTCCTGTTCATTGGAGACATTGCTGCGCTCTGCTGTTCTTTATTTGCAGGTGTATCTTTGATAACTGCCGGTGCACTGCCACAGCTTAGCCTAGATGTAATCTGACAGTTCTGCACGTGGTCTGTACCATGAAATGGCGGCTGACACAAAATGTCGGCTCCCAGTGTGCACAAGGGGACAGACTTTTTGCTGAATGGACCACTGGGAGAGCTGGAGGTGTAGGCTGGTTCTGGCAGCCAATCCCAGCAGAGTAGGTGTGTGCAGGAGGGAGGAGTTCTGGGTCACGCTGCTTTGTTTGTGAGGCTGGTGGGAAAGTCTTGCAGGACTGAGGAACATCTCCTCAGCTGAGCTTGTGCTGCCAGCAGCCCAGTCTACAGAGCGTGTCACAGGCCTTGTTGTGCTGCAGGAGGAGCAGTGTTGGGCTTTTGGGGTGTTCCTTGCTGTTGGACGGGCTCTCTCACTGGCAGTGAAGTGGCACATGAAGGTAGTATTGGGAGCTGGAGACCGTGACTGCTGCAGCTCTGCTCGGCTGAGACATTTGTGCTTCTGTTCCTCAGAAATAATGCTGCGATCTCTTCTTTGTTATCTGCCTCATGTTTTTCGGTATCTGCCCGAATAATTTCCGTATGTTTGGATAACGGTATATGGAGAATTATATACTGTATATATTTCTATTTGTCCATGGTAACTCTGTTCTCAACAGACTATGCCATTTCCAGCAGTATACAGCCAGATGTATTTCCTTGTTTTGTGACGTTAAAATCTAACTTGAAATTTTCATGTTGTCCGTGAATGAACAGCTTTTCTTTGTAGGTTGTCCTGTTTTGTGTGTTATGTTGTCAGTCGCGTTATTTCAGCCATTGGAATAATGCAGTGTTGTGTTTTGCTGGAGCAGATGCTGCTATTGCTGGGGCTCTTCTTTACTTTGTAATCTCTGCCTTTGACTCTTCATTCTTTTTGTTACCAGTTAGAGTGTTACATGTATCAGCTAACACTGGTACAATGTATCTGCTAATGTCCACAGAATTACTTTTTGTGTCCGCTTAGACACAGGAAAGAGGATGGTGTTGCACCGGTTCAGTGGCTAGTCCCTGTAATGATTCAGCTTGGTCAAAGTATTGCAGCTTTCTGCTGGCTGTAGAGGCACTGCTTTCTGTTGGTGGGCATAACGAAGTTTCAGTTTACATTAACATTCAACAGATTGGTGTTTTTTTTCTCCTGTAATGCTTTTCAACCTATTAATATCTATTATACCAAACATTATAGGGCTGGGGCATAAAGTAGCTATTTTGGTCACCATCTTCTAATGATGAAGTTGATAGAGCAAATAAGAAGAGCTTTCTAGAAACGTATAGCCAATGAATTATATGATATATTTAGTAGGAAGGTACCCCCAAGAATAACCAGTTCCATTCGTATATCTGAGCCCATGACCAATCAACTTCTCTGATGTTTAGGAAAACACTTTGAACTGAGGTACTGCAGTTTTCTGCCTGTAGTTGAGCCACAACGTGGTGTTGCTTTCCAAATAAATTTCACTGATGGACAAGAAGTGGAAATGATGTGATGGAATACATCTGTAGCAGCAACTCTTCCTTATCTAAACAATTGCATTAGTTTGTCTTTGATGAGAGAGAATCATGCTTAGTTAGGTCTTTTCTTTGTTTCTTTCTTTCAATTGCCCTAAACATGTTTTCCAAATTGGGTGATTGACTGTATATCCATTTTAATTTTAATGTCAAATTCAGTTAAACAACAAAGTTGCCATGACAATTCATGACATTATTCACCAGGAGAGTATAGCCCTAAAAACCTTTTAGTACACAGCAGAGGGAAGTCCACGAGACACATGTTCTACTTTAACTCCCATTCTTCACTTTTATTTTCTACATTTTATTCATCCTAAGCATCACTTGAGAGAGGTAATAATAAAATGTACTTTGGTTCACATGTCCCACATTACTGCATATGCTCTAATGATAGAATCATAAAATCAAAGTTATCCTGTGTTGGGAGGGAAGTAATACGACCAGGGAGTGCAGCAGCTGGCTGCTCTCATTACTGCTGATAGAACTGTCCATATGCTTCGTGAACTACGTCAGACCTGTTGCAACTAATTCTTGAGAAAACCTCCCTCTGTATGTATGGAGATGGCATATACCATTAGTGCCTGCTCACAACAGGCAGTGCTTGCAGACACAGCAGCAGTGGGCACCAATCAGGGTGAGCGGAGGACATGTGGCGGTCAGTGTGCACAGCCAATCAGAGCGCACTGTGAGCACAGCACACACTGCTGCCATGAAATGGCGGCTGTCACAAAATGTCAGCTCCCAGTGTGCACAAGGGGACGGACTTCCTGCTGAATGGACCACTGGGAGAGCTGGAGGTGTAGGCTGGTCCTGGCAGCCAATCCCAGCAGAGTAGGTGTGTGCAGGAGGGAGGAGTTCTGGGTCACGCTGCTTTGTTTGTGAGGCTGGCGGGACTATCGAGTGGGACTGAGGAACATCTGCTCCTCAGCTGAGCTTGTTCTGCCAGCAGCCCAGTACACAGAGCAGGGTACAAGTCATGTTGTGCTGCAGGAAAAGCAGTGTTGGGCTGTTTTAGTGTTTCTTGATGTTGGATGGCCTCTCTTGCTGTCAGTGAGTGTCAGGGAAGGTAGCACTGTGAGCTGGAGATTGTGCCTGCTGCAGCTCTGTGACGCTGAGACACTTGGACCTCTTCCTCAGAAAACTGCTACAATCTTCTCTACATTAACCTGCTGATGTTATTACATAACTGCTAAAATAATGCCCTTAAGTTAGGCAAGCAGTGATCTGACAGTTTTGCACGTGGTCCCTACCATGAAATGGCGGCTGACACAAAATGTCGGCTCCCAGTGTGCACAAGGGGACGGACTTCCTGCTGAATGCACCACTGGGAGAGCAGGAGGTGTAGGCTGGTCCTGGCAGCCAATCCCAGCAGAGTAGGTGTGTGCAGGAGGGAGGAGTTCTGGGTCACGCTGCTTTGTTTGTGAGGCTGGCGGGAGAATTGAGTGGGACTGAGGAACATCTCCTCCTCAGCTGAGCTTGTGCTGCCAGCAGCCCACTCCATAGAGCAGGTTACAAGTCATGTTGTGCTGCAGGAGGTGGAGTTTTGAGCAGTTGAAGTGTTAATGGCACATGGATGGGCTCCCTCACTGTCAGGCACTGGCAGGGGAGGCAGCACAGGGAATTGGAGATCATAACTGCTGCAGCTCCGCTCAGCGGTGACATGTCCCCCTGTTCGCTGGAAAATTTGCTGTGCTCTGCTCTTCTTTATTGTGCAGGTGTATCACTAGTAACTGCTGGAGCACTAGCATAAATTTGTGTAGCAGTGACCTGACAATTCTCACATGGTCCCTACCATGAAATGGCGCCTGTCACAAAATGTCGGCTCCCAGTGTGCGCAAGGGGACAGACTTCCTATTGAATGGACCACTGGGAGAGCTGGAGGTGTAGGCTGGTTCTGGCAGCCAATCCCAGCAGAGTAGGTGTGTGCAGGAGGGAGGAGTTCTGGGTCACGTTGCTTTGTTTGTGAGGCTGGCGAGAGATTCGTGTGGGACTGAGGATCATCTCCTCCTCAGCTGAGCTTGTGCTGCCAGCAGCCCAGTACAGAGAGCATGATACAGGCCTTGTTGTGCTGCAGGAGGAGCAGTGTTGGGCTGTTGGAATGTTCCTTGCTGTTGGACGGGCTCTCTCGCTGTCAGGCAGTGGCATGGGAGGCAGCACTGTGAGCTGGAGATTGTGACTGCTGCAGCTCTGCTCAGCTGAGACGTGTCCCCCTGTTCGCTGGAAAATTTGCTGTGCTCTGCTCTTCTTTTTCTTGCAGGGGTATATGTGATAACTCCTGGTGCACTGCCATAACATTTCCTAGCAGTGACCTGACAGTTTTGCACGTGGTCCCTACCATGAAATGGAGGCTGACAGAAAATGTCGGCTTCCAGTGCATGCAAGGGGACGGACTTCCTGCTGAATGGACCACTGGGAGAGCTGGAGGTGTAGGCTGGTCCTGGCAGCCAATCCCAGCAGAGTATGGGTGTGCAGGAGGGAGGAGTTCTGGGTCAGGCTGCTTTGTTTGTGATTCTGGCGGGAGAATTGAGTGGGATTAAGGATCATCTCCTCCTCAGCTGAGCTTGTGCTGCCAGCAGCCCAGTCCGTAGAGGAGGTTACAAGTCATGTTGTGCTGCAGGAGGAGCAGTGTTGGGCTGTTGGCATGTTCCTTGCTGTTGGACAGGCTCTCTCGCTGTCAGGAAGTGGCATGGGAGGCAGCACTGTGAGCTGGAGATCGTGACTGTTGCAGCTCTGCTCAGCTGAGACATGTCCCCCTGTTCGCTGGAAAATTTGCTGCACTCTGCTCTGCTTTATCTTGCAGGTATCTTTGATAACTGCCAGTGCACTCCCAAATGTTGCATAGCAGTGATCTGACTGTTGCATGTGGTCTCTGCCATGTAATGGTGGCTGACACAAAATGTCGGCTCCCAGTGTGCACAAGGGGATGGACTTCCTATCGAATGGACCACTGGGAGAGCAGGAGGTGTAGGCTGGTCCTGGCAGCCAATCCCAGCAGAGTAGGTGTGTGCAGGAGGGAGGAGTTCTGGGTCACGCTGCTTTGTTTGTGAGGCTGGCGGGAGAAACCGTGTAGGACTGAGGAACATCTCCTCCTCGTCTGAGCTTGTTCTGCCAGCAGCCCAGTCTACAGAGCGAGTCACAGGCCTTGTTGTGCTGCAGGAGGAGCAGTGTTGGGCTGTTGAAGTGTTAATGGCACTTGGACGGGCTCTCCTTTTGTCAAGCTCTGGCATGGGAGGAAGCGCTGGGAGCTGGAGATCGTGCCTGCTGCAGCTCTGCCCAGCGGAGATATGTCCCCATGTTCTTTGGAAACATTGCTGCGCTCTGCTCTGCTTTATTCTCCAGGTGTATCTTTGATATCTGCCAGTGCACTGCCATAACTTAGCCTAGATGTAATCTGACAGTTCTACACATGGTCTATCCCATTAAATGGCGGCTGACACAAAATGTCGGCTCCCAGTGTATGCAAGGGGATGGACTTCCCGCTGAATGCACCACTGGGAGAGCTGGAGGTGTAGGCTGGTCCTGGGAGCCAATCCCAGCAGAGTATGGGTGTGCAGGAGGGAGGAGTTCTGGGTCAGGCTGCTTTGTTTGTGATTCTGGCGGGAGAATTGAGTGGGATTAAGGATCATCTCCTCCTCAGCTGAGCTTGTGCTGCCAGCAGCCCAGTCCGTAGAGGAGGTTACAAGTCATGTTGTGCTGCAGGAGGAGCAGTGTTGAGCTGTTGGAGTGTTCCTTGCTGTTGGACGGGTTCTCTCGCTGTCAGGCAGTGGCATGGGAGGCAGCACTGTGAGCTAGAGATCGTAACTGATGCAGCTCTGCTCCACTGAGACATGTCCCCCTGTTCGCTGGAAAATTTGCTGCGCTCTGCTGTGCTTTATCTTGCAGGTATCTTTGATAACTGCTGGTGCACTGCCATAAGTTTGCGTGGCAGTGATCTGAGTGTGCTGCATGTGGTCTCTGCCATGTAATGGTGGCTGACACAAAATGTCGGCTCCCAGTGTGCACAAGGGGACGGACTTCCTATCGAATGGACCACTGGGAGAGCTGGAGGTGTAGGCTGGTTCAGGCAGCCAATCCCAGCAGAGTAGGTGTGTGCAGGAGGGAGGAGTTCTGGGTCATGCTGCTTTGTTTGTGAGGCTGGCGGGAGAATCGAGTGGGACTGAGGAACATCTCCTCCTCAGCTGAGCTTGTTGTGCCAGCAGCCCAGTCTACAGAGCAAGTCACAGGCCTTGTTGTGCTGCAGGAGGAGCAGTGTTGAGCTGTTTTAGTGTTTCTTGATGTTGTATGGCCTCTTGCTGTCAGTGAGTGTCAGGGAAGGCAGCACTGTGAGCTGGAGATTGTGCCTGCTGCAGCTCTGTGCCGCTGAGGACACTTGGACCTCTTCCTCAGAAAACTGCTACAATCTTCTCTACATTAACCTGGCAGATGTTATTACGTAACTGCTAAAATAATGCCCTTAAGTTAGGCAAGCAGTGATCTGACAGTTCTGCACGTGTTCCCTACCATGAAATGGCGCCTGTCACAAAATGTCGGCTCCCAGTGTGCACAAGGGGATGGACTTCTTGTTCCGTGGACCAATGAGAGACCTGGAGGTGTAGGCTGGTCCTGGCAGCCAATCCCTGCAGAGTAGGTGTGTGCAGGAGGGAGGAGTTCTGGGTCACGCTGCTTTGTTTGTGAGGCTGGCGGGAGAATTGAGTGGGACTGAGGAACATCTCCTCCTCAGCTGAGCTTGTGCTGCCAGCAGCCCACTCCATAGAGCAGGTTACAAGTCATGTTGTGCTGCAGGAGGAGCAGTGTTGGACTGTTGGATTGTTCCTTGCTGTTGGATGGGCTCTCTCGCTGGCAGAGAAGTGACAGGGAAGGCAGCACTGGTTGTCAGAAATTGTGACTGCTGCAGCTCTGCTCCACTGTGACATTTGGGCTTCTGTTCCTCAGAAATGACGCTGCAGTCTCCTGTGCTTTATCTTGGAGGTGTATCTTTGATATCTGCCAGTGCACTCCCATAGCATAGCCTAGACATAATCGGACAGTTCTGCACGTGGTCTCTACCCTGAAATGGCGGCTGTCACAAAATGTCGGCTCCCATTTCATGCAAGGGGATGGACTTCCTATCGAATGGACCACTGGGAGAGCTGGAGGTGTAGGCTGGTCCTGGCAGCCAATCCCAGCAGAGTAGGTGTGTGCAGGAGGAGGAGTTCTGGGTCACGCTGCTTTGTTTGTGATTCTGGCAGGAGAATCGAGTGGGACTGAGGATCATCTCCTCCTCAGCTGAGCTTGTGCTGCCAGTAGCCTAGTTCATATGGCAGGTTACAAGTCATGTTGTGCTGCAGGAGGGGCAGTGTTGGGCTATTGGAGTGTTCCTTGCTGTTGGACGGGCTCTCTTACAGCCAGGCAGTGACATGGGAGGCAGCACTGTGAGCTGGAGATCGAGACTGCTGCAGCTCTGCTATGCTGAGACATGTCCCCCTGTTCGCTGGAAAATTTGCTGCGCTCTGCTGTGCTTTATTCTCCAGGTGTATCTTTGAAATCCACAGGTGCACTGCCATAAGTTAGCCTAGCAGTGATATGAAAGTTCTGCACGTGGTCACTGCCATGAAATGGTGGCTGACACAAAATGTTGGCTCCCAGTGTGCACAAGGGGATGGACTTCCTAGTGAATGGACCACTGGGAGAGCTGGAGGTGTAGGCTGGTTCTGGCAGCCAATCCCAGCAGAGTAGGTGTGTGCAGGAGGGAGGAGTTCTGGGTTACGCTGCTTTGTTTGTGAGGCTGGCGGGAGAATTGAGTGGGACTGAGGAACATCTCCTCCTCAGCTGAGCTTGTTCTGCCAGCAGCCCAGTCCGTAGAGGAGGTTACAAGTCATGTTGTGCTGCAGGAGGAGCAGTGTTGAGCTGTTGGAGTGTTCCTTGCTGTTGGACGGGTTCTCTCACTGTCAGGCAGTGGCATGGGAGGCAGCACTGTGAGCTGGAGATCGTGACTGTTGTAGCTCTGCTCAGCAGAGTTATGTCCCCCTGTTCGCTGGAAAATTTGCTGCGCTCTGCTCTGCTTTATTCTCCGGGTGTATATTTTAAATCTGCCATAACTTAGCCTAGCTGTGTCCTGACAGTTCTACACGTGGTCACTGCCATGAAATGGCTGCTGACACAAAATGTCGGCTCCCAGTGTGCACAAGGGGATGGACTTCCTATCGAATGGACCACTGGGAGAGCTGGAGGTGTAGGCTGGTCATGGCAGCCAATCCCAGCAGAGTAGGTGTGTGCAGGAGGAGGAGTTCTGGGTCATGCTGCTTTGTTTGTGAGGCTGGCGGTAAAGTCTTGCAGGATGGAGGAACATCTCCTCCTCAGCTGAGCTTGTTCTGCCAGCAGCCCAGTCTACAGAGCAAGTCACAGGCCTTGTTGTGCTGCAGGAAGAGCACTGTTGGGCTGTTGGAGTGTTTCTTGCTGTTGGACGGGCTCTCTCACTGGCAGTGAATGGCAGGGAAGGCAGGACGGGGAGCCGAAGTTCGTGACTGCTGTATATCTGCTCTGCTGTGATGTGTCCCTCTGTTTGGTTCACTCTGCTCTGCTTTTTCTTGCAGGTCTATTTTTGGTAACTGCTGGTGCACATCTGTGAGTTAACCTGGCATGAACTGAGAGTGCAACACACAGTTCCTTCAATGAAATGATGTCTTACACAAAATGGCAGCTTCCTGGTTGTACAAGGGGACAGACTTGTACTTGAATGGGCCACTGGGAGAGCTGGAGGTGTAGCATGGTTTTGGCAGCCAATCCCAGCAGAGATGGTGTGGGCAGGAGGTAGGAGTTCTGGGACATTTTGTCTTGGTGCTGATGTTTGTGAGAGCTCTTGGTATCTGCAAGGGTTGGGACCGGCTGTTGGCTTGCCCATCCGATAGGCTGATGTGGGGATGGATTGTTTGCATGTCTTACTTGACAGTGAGTGTGGTTTTTCTGGGTGCATTTTGTCACCAGCCTGCCTAAGATCCCTTCTTCAGCTATGCTCATTTTTTCAGCTCCCCAGTTCATACAGTTTTTTACAGGCCATGATGTGCTGTGAAAGGGGAGTGCTGAGCCAAAAATAGATCAGCATCAACGAGCTAAAAGAGAAAGGTTGTTTACTCAATATTATAGTGGAGTGGCAGATAACAATATAATATAATATAATCAGACCTGAAGCGTATAAATAAAATTAGAGCATCCAAAACTGAAGCCTTTACTCTAATTCAGAAAGTGAGATGGCTAGGGAGTAAACTGAGCCTAGGGAGTAGCAGAGGTGAACAGTAAAAGAAGGGACAGTCTCATGAGTTGGGAGCATTCCTTTGAATGGAAAATGGATAAGGAACAATGAAAGTCTTCTCAGAGGTTTAGTTCTTCTCTTCCGAGAACTAGAAGAACTGGGAACTAGAAATATATATATACTACAAAAATGGAGCATGAGCTTTTTACATCGCAGTGCACTACATGATGTTATGATGTGGAATACCACAACAGCTGTGAATGTGTTTCAGGTTATGTTTAAGAAGGAACAATTACTTAAGAATGTTGTGCAGAGTTTTGCCCTCTGGTAGGATAGCTCTGAGTGGCAGGGAATGTGGGATGGTACTCACCCCCAGAGGTTTTGAGCTTCACCTCTAAGTGACTGCAGAATCCTGAAAATCTAAGAATATTTGGACAATTGTCATCCTGGCAATCCTAGAGGCACAAATCACTGCAGCTGCTGGAGCCTGACCTAGGTTTTCCTCTTGAGCTGGGTTCAACACTATTCAGTATCCTCAGGGGGAAGGCAATACTTCTGGATCTGATGACAATGCAATTGACTTTTCAGCTCCTGTGATAGAGCCTGCAGCAGCTACAATTCAATTAATAGGTACTGCAGTTGCCACAAGCATTGTGACAGACTCTGCTGTCACTCCAGCTCTCATGATGAGCCCTGTGATTTCTCCTGCTATGGGTCATCTAGTGCTGGGGCTGCTTTTGTTTACCATCTTCACTGATGATCTGGATGAGGAGGTTGAGTGCACCCTCAGTAAGTTTGCAGATGACACCAAGTTGGGAGGGAGTGTTGATCTTCCTGAGGGGAGAAGGGCACTACAGAGGGATCTGGATAGACTTGATCGATGGGCCAAGGTTTACGACGTAAGTTTCAATAGGACCAAGTTTCGGGTCCTGCATTTTGGTGACAACAACCCCAGGCAACCCTACAGGCTTGGGGAGGTGTGGCTGGAAAGCTGCCTGATGGAAAGGGACCTTGGTGTGCTGATGGACAGTCGGCTGAATATGAGTGTGCCCCAGTGGTGCAGTGGTATAAAGTGCTGCTTGCAGCACTGGAGGCCCGGGGTTTGAGTCCCCCCTGTGGCGCAAGTGGTAGAAGAGCTGCTCTGCTACACAGAACAGTTGGACTCGATGATCTCTAAGGTCCCTTCCAACTCGCATGATACTGTGATACTGTGAGCCAGCAGTGTGCCCAGGTGGCCAAGAAGGCCAATGGCATCCTGCCTTGTATCAGGAATGGTGTGGTGAGCAGGACGAGGGAAGTCATCCTGCCCCTGTACTCGGCACTGGTGAGGCCTCACCTTGAGTGCTGTGTCCAGTTTTGGGCACCTCAGTACAGGAAAGACATGGAGGTGCTGGAGCAGGTCCAGAGAAGGGCAACGAGGCTTGTTAAGGGCTTGGAGAATCAACCCTATGAGGAGAGGCTAAGGAAGCTGGGGCTGTTTGGTCTGGGGAAAAGGAGGCTGAGGGGAGACCTTATCGCCCTCTTCCAGTATCTGAAAGGTGCTTACAGTAAGAGTGGGACAAGTCTCTTCTCACTGGTGACAAGTGACAGGATGAGGGGAAATGGCCTCAAGTTGTGCCAAGGTAAGTTTAGGTTGGATGTTAGGAAACACTTTGTTACAGAAAGGGTAGTAAAGTACTGGAATAGGCTCCCCAGGGAGATGGTATAGTTGCCATCTCTGGATGTGTTTAAGAGCCATTTGGTGCTCAAGGATATGATTTAGCAGAGGGTTGTTAGAGTTAGGGTACTATGGTTAGGTTAGGCTGTGGTTGGACTTGATGATCTTCAAGGTCTTTTCCAACCTGGGTAATTCTATGATTCTATGATCTAGGTTCAAAAACAAACAAACAAACAAAAACAAAAAAACCAAACCAAAAAAAAAAAAAAAAAAAAAACAGCTTCCCGGGGGAGGTGCACCATATGTGGAGGTACAACCCTGTGGTTGTTCCATCTCCTGCTATGGGTCCTATGGCTGCTCCAAGCATTGTCATGAGCCCTGTTGTCACTACATCCCCTTTAGTGAGCTCTTTGGTTGCTCCCACTCCTGTGATGGGTCCTGCAGTCTCTCCTACTCCTATTCCCTGACAGGAATAAACTGGAAAGATAACAAAAGACCAATGGTGGATGAAGTGGCTAGTCAACTTTGTCAGTATGGAGATTGGAGATTACCCTGCCAAGGTATGCAGGGAGGAAGTTAGCAAGGCAAAAGCCCAGCTTGAACTCAGATTGGCCACTGTAGTAAAAGAAAATAAAAAATCCTTTTACAAATATATCAATGGTAAGGGAAGAACCAAGGAAAATTTCTGTTCTTTAGTTGATGCAGTGGGGAATGTGAACATTGAGGATAAGGATAAAGTTGATGTCCTCACTGCCTTCTTTACATCCGCTTTTAATGGGCAGATCAGTTATCCTTGGCACTTTACACCCAGATCTGCTATTCTGGGATGCTATGCAGAATGCACCCCTGGTGATTCAGGTGAAGACAGTGAGAGAGCTCCTCCTCTATCTGGACTGTCACAAGTCCTTGGGACTGGATGGGCTCCATCCTAGGGTGCTGAAGGAGCTGGTGGGAGTGATTGCTGATCCACTCTCTGCCATCTACCAGTGCTCCTGACTATCTGGAGAGGTCCCAGAGGACTGGGGGCTTGTCAGTGTGACTCCCATCTACAAGAAGGGCTGTAAGGAGAATCTGGGGAACTACAGACCTGTCAGCCTGACCTCAGTACCAGGGAAAGTTATGGAACAAATCCTCTTTGGAGAGATCACACGGCACATGTGTGGTATCCAGAGGATCAGGCCCAGCCAGCACAGGTTCATGAAAGGTGGGTTGTGCTTGGCCAACCTCATCTCCTGTGACTGGGTGACCAGACTGGTAGATGAGGGAAAGGCTATCGATGTAGTCTACCTGGACTTCAGCAAAGCCTTTGACATGGTCTTTCATAGTATTCTCCTGGGGAAACTGGCTGCCTGTGGCCTGGACACGTATACCCTTCTGTGGGTAAGGAACTGGCTAGAGGCCCATGCCCAGAGGGTAGTGGTTAATGGAGTTAAGTCCAACTGGTGACCTGTTACAAGTGGTGTCCCCCAAGGGTCGGTACTGGGGCCCATCTTGTTTAATATCTTTATTGATGACCTAAATGAGGGCATTGACTGTACTCTCAGTAAATTTGCAGGTGACACCAAGGTGGGAGGTGGTGTTGATCTGTCTGAGGGTAGGGAGATCCTTCAGAGGGATCTGAATAGACTGGATGGGGTGAGGTTTAACAGGGCCAAGTGCCGGGTCCTGCACTTTGGCCACAATAACCCTATGCAGTGCTATAGGCTTGGGGATGAATGGCTGGATGACTGTGAAGAGGAAAGGGACCTGGGGGTGTTGGTCAATGCTGGGCTAAACATGAGTCGATGGTGTGCCCAAGTTTACAGACTTGGCCAAGAGGGCCAGTGCCATCCTGGCCTGTGTTAGAAATAGTGTGGCCACCAGGAGCAGAGAGGTGATCATCCCTCTGTACTCAGCTCTGGTGAGGTCACATCTCGAGTATTGTGTTCAGTTTTGGACCCCTCACTACAAGAAAGACATTGAGGTCCTGGAATGTGTCCAGAGAAGGGCAATGAAACTGGTGAGAGGTCTGGAGCACAAGTCTTATGAGGAGCAGCTCAGGGAGCTGGGATTGTTCAGTGTGGAGAAGAGGAGGCTCAGGGGAGACCTCATTGCACGCTACAGCTTCCTGAAGGGAGGTTATGATGAGGAGGGATTTGGCATCTTCTCCCAGGCAACAAACAAGACCCGAGGAAATGGCTGCAAGTTGTACCAGAAGAGGTTTATACTAGACATAATGACAAACTTTTTCTCTCAGAGAGTGGTCAGGCACTGGAATGGCTGCCCAGGGAGGTGGTGGAGTCACCATTCCTGGCAGTGTTCAAGAGGTGTCTGGATGAGGAGCACGAGATCTGGCTTAGTGATTTGTGGTAGCAATGGTGATGGGAGGACAGTTGGACTGGGTGATCTTGTAGGTCCTTTCCAACCTTGTGATTCTACGATTCTAAGATTGTCTCTTTTCCTCCCATGGGTCTGTGTCTCAGCTGTGGAGAAAATGGTTCTTTGGCTTGTGCTGGTTCCTTTGCAAGGGAGAGAGGATATAATGTGTACATACCATGTACCATCCTGTGGTTTTACCTGTGTGATCATGGACAGGATATGAGGAAGCTGGATGGAAAACCTACCTTGACTGTACAGGCATGGGTATGTGAGTTGCAAGGGAAAAAAAACATAAATGAGTTTTTTGTTTGTTTGCTTGTTTTCTGGGAAAACTGGTGGTTCCGTTTTCCAGTGGGCAGCTCACCAGACAGAGTAGATGATTTGATTGTAAACTCATGGTGGCTAGGTCTGATTCCCTGGTTGTCTTGTGTATAATGTTTGATTGCACTCAAGATTATCTGCTCCATTACCTTCCCCAATACTTATGTCAGACTGAGAGGCCTGTAGATCCTGCTGTGGAACGTTGTATAATTATGTGACAGTGGCAATTCTGCAGCTGTCTGAGACCTCCCCAATTGACCAGGACTGATGGTACATAATGGGAGGTGGTCTGGGGAGCACTTCCACCAGCTCTGTTGGTACCTTTGCTTGGAACCAACCTGACTCCATAGACTTGTGATAGTCTACGTGATTTCCTTCTGAATTGCAGGATCTTTATTCTCTTCCTCTGTTCCTGTCTTCTAGCTCAGGAAACTCCGTACCCCAAGGACAACTGAAGACAGAAGCAAAGGTTAAATTGAGTACCTCAACCTCTTCTTCATCCTTGGTGGTAATGTTCCCCTTCACATCCAATAAAGAATCATAAAATCACTCAGGTTGGAAAAGACCTTAAAGATCATTGAGTTCAACCATGACTTAACCATACTACCCTGACTATGAACCCTCAGCGAAATCATGTCCCTGAGCACCATATCCAAACAGTTTTTAAACACATCCAGGGATGGTGACTCAAGTACCTCCCTGGGCAGCCTATTCCAGCACTTAACAACCCTTTCTGTAAAGAAGTTTTTCCTCATATCCAGCCTAAACTTATCCTGGCACAACTTGAGGCCATTTCCCCTTTGTCCTGTCACCAGTGAGAAGAGATCAGCCCTGCTCTCACTGTGAGCTCCTCTCAGGTATCAGAAGAGAACAATAAGGTCTCCCTTCAGCCTCCTTTTCCCCAGACTAAAGAGCCCCAGTTCCTTCAGTCTCTCCTCATAGGCCATATTCTCCAAGTCCTTCCCTAGCCTTTCTGCCCTTCTTTGGACCTGCTCCAGTACCTCAATGTCCTTTCTGTACTGAAGTGCCCAAAACTGAGCACAGTACTCGAAGTCTCACAAATGCCGAGTACAGGGGCAGGATGACTTCCCTCGTCCTGCTCACCACATCATTCCTGATACAAGCCAGGATGCCATTGGTTTTTTTGGCCACCTGGACACACTGCTGGCTCATATGTCCACTGTCCATCAGTACCCCAAGGTACCTTTCCATCAAGCAGCTCTCCAGCCACTCCTCCCCAAGCCTATAGGGTTGCCTGGCATTGTAACCAAAACACAGGACCTGACAATTGGTCCTTCTGAAACTCATCCAGTTAACCTTGGCCCATTGATCCAGTCTATCCAAGTACTTCTGTAGTGCCCTTCTCCCCTCAGGCTGATTATCACTCCCTCCCAACTTGGTGCTGTCTGCAAACTTACTGAAGGTACTTCAATCCCCTCATTGAGATCACCAATAAAAATGTTAAATAGAAGCAGCCCCAGTACTGTGCCTGGAGGACACCACTTGTGAGAAGCTGCCAACTGGATTTAACTCCATTGCCTGCAACTCTTTTGGCCTGGCCATCCAGCCAGTGTTTCACCTGAATGGGGTTTAGACAACCACACCAAAATGACTCTCAAGGGCTAAAATTCCCTGAGGTCTGGACTGGAGAAGGAAGCTACAGAAATAAGTATTGCCACTAGGAATTCCTAGAGCTGCAGTTCAGATACAGCCCACTGCTGTGCTTCAGAGCCTGATACAAGCATTTCAGAAAGGAAACACTCCAAATGCTCTGACTCCTCTGTTGCCATCTCCTAGGGAGAGAAATTGCCTTTTTTTTTTTTTTCTCCATGGAGATCATATGCAGAACACAGATCCAAAAACTTATAGTGCCTGGATTGCAATTGGACCTGTCTACCCAGCAGGTAGATACTTAACAACAGCTTGATGAAAGTGACCCTTACAGTTAAATTCCAGTTGGTCCCAATAAACAGTTAATATAATTTCTAATTGATAATGGAGCACAAATGTCAATAATTGTAGAGAAGGATGCCAGTAAGCTAGGGATAAAACCTGGGAGACTGCATTAAAATTACTACAATTATGTGAACTAGCACTGTGCAGGAGGCTACGTGAACTAATTTATGGTTAATTTACAGTGAAAAACACATAACCTCTTCTTCCTTTGCAATTACCACACCACTGTGAAATTATAGTAGGTTTTGATATCTGAAGTAGCATTTGCAAAATGATGCTGTGTTATATTTTGGTGCAAATACCAAACTTAATAAAAATCAGATTCAAGTAGTGTGGGTGCTTTATACAGCTCCACTACTCTGAGTCAAAAGCTACTAGTGTCCTGTTGTATCCAACTGCTGATGCAGCATGGACTAGCATCTCTGAATTAATTACACATTCAGAAAAATGGCAGATTATTTCTAGAACATATTTTTGATATAATTCTTCAAGTTTGTAAACTGGAGGGTTGACGGTGATTAACAGTTTCTTATCAGCACTTAAATGCCAACTCCAGTCTGTTAATGGCTGCAGTGCCAAATATTAGTGCCTCAGCAGCTGCAGTACAAGCTGGCACAAATCCATGGGTGACAGTTTTAAAGAGGCAGAACAGAGATATTCTGAGTGGGAAATACGTCTTTTATCATTAGTCCATGCAATTAACGAAGTTGAGAATACATGCCAAGAGAAGGCTGTTCAAAATAGTGGTCCATATAATTTGTTAGATATAATACTAAAAGGGACTGCATCTCCAGAAGGGATCACACAGAAAGATACAGTTAGAATATGGTATGCCTACACACTGGGAGTATCAGATAAAATGCAATTGACTGAGAAACACACAAAAGAAGATTGAGAAAGAGGTGACTAAGTAGAAGATTAAAAGTTGTAGTATAAGCTCAGAGTGATACAGAACTCATGTATGTGGATTCTTATGATATTTGGGTTGGTGCTACACAATGGCTTTGTCAATGGAAAACTGTAAATTGGGAAATGTAAATATAGGAAGATCTGCAGACTAGAGAAATGAAGACTGGAAACAGCCCTTGGCTATTGCCAGGAAAGCACCATTCGATTGGTGAAAGCCCATACTAGTGATAATGATCACAGAATCGTAGGGGCTGGAGGTGACTTCTGAGGATCATTTAGTCCAACCCCTGCTAAAGCACATCCCCTGCAGTAGGTTGGATGGGAAAGCATCCAGGTGGTCCCTAAATATTGTCAGAGCAGGAGACTGAGGAGGAAGATCACCTCCCTTGACCTGCTGGTTGCACTCTTTTTTATGCACTCCAGGAAACCACTAATCCTCTTGGCCACAGGGGCTTCCTGCTGGCTCGTGGCCATCCTGATGTCCACCAGACAACCTCAGTCCTTCTCTACAGGGCTTAGTTCAGCTCCTTACCTGTAGTGAGACTCTACACTTGCTCTTGTTGAACTTCTTAAGGTTTTGTTCCACCCTACTCTCCGGCCTGTCCAGGCCTTGTTAAATGGTGCTACAGATTTCTGGTGTGTTAGCTGCTCCTCCCAGGCTTGTATCATCAGTAATTTCATGGAGCGTGCACTCTATCCCTTCTTCCAGCTCACTGATGAAGATGTTGAACAAGACCAGCCCCAGTACTGACCCCTGAGGAACGCTGATAGTTAGAGGCCTCCAACCAGACTCTGTGCTGCTAATCAGAACCCTGTGAGCTCTGCCAGTCAGCCAGTTCTCAGTCCACCTCACTGTGCACTCCTCCATCCCACACTTTCTAAACTTCATAGGATGTTATATGTGACATTGTCAGAAGCCTTGCTGAAGTCAAGGTACACAAAATCCAGTGCTGTCCCCTCATCTACTCAGGTGGTGATGATATCATAGAAGGCTACCACATTCGTTGAGCATGATTTCCCCTTGGTGAATCTATATTAATTACTCCTGATAATCTGCTTCTCTTCTAACTGCTCAAAGATGGCATCCAGAAGAAGCTGTTGCATCACATTTTCTGGGTCAGAGGTGATGCTGACTGGCCTGTAGGTTCCTAGGTCCTCCTTCTTGCTGTTTTTTGAAGACTGGGCTCACGTTGTCTTTTCTCCAGTCTTCATGTATTTCTCTTGTTCTCCAAGACCTTTCAAAGATGGTAGAGAGTGTTTTGGCAATTGCTTCTGCCAGCATCCTCAGGATCTGTGGTGCATGCTATCAGGGCTCGTGAATTTGTGTGCGTTGATTTTAGCTAGATGCTCTCTGAGCAGATCCTCCTCAACCAAGAGGAAGACTTCACTTCTGCAGATTCTGTCTCTTACCTCCATGGTATGGGATTCCTGAGCACTAGTCTTAGTAGTAAAGACTGAACCAAGAAGGCATTCAGTATCTTTATCTTCTCAGTGTTTCCTGTTACGAGGGCATCTACCTCATTCAGTAGCAGACTTAAATTTCTCCTAGAGTTTCTTTTACTACTGATGTACTTAAAAAAAAACATTTCCTGTTATCCTTGGCTTCATTTGCCAGATTCAAGTGGGCCTTAGCCTTCCTTGTTTCATTCCTGCAGGCCTTGGCAACATTCCTGAATTCCTCCCAAGTGAACAGGCCCTTTTTCCATACTTCATGGATTTGAGTTTATCCGTGAGTTCCTTGCTTATCCCAGATGGCTCTTCTGTCACTTTTGCCTGATTTGTTATTCCTGAGGAGGCTCTGATCTTGATCTTGTTTAAGTTGCCCTCCTCTGGACTTCCTTCAAAAGCTCCACATCTTACATCTATTCTGTACTGGTGACCTCAGACCTGGACGTGGTACTCCAAATGAGGCCACATGAGGGTAGAGCAGAGAGGCACAATCACCTCCCTCACCCTGCTGGCTACCCCTCCTCTGATGGAGCCAGGATACCATTGGCCTTCCAAGCTGCATGCTCATGCTGCTGGTTCACGTTCAGCTTTTCATCCACCAGGACCCCCAGGTACTTCTCAGTAGGGCTAATGAATGACAGTATTCTTGCTAGTGGTGACTAGATTAATTTGTCACAAATAGGAATGCCATGTGAACAGCACCTTGGTGTTGCTGTGTATTTAGGATTAGTAGTATCTAGGCTTTCAGGTGAGCGTAAGTTACAGCTGCATCCTGGAAGATCTGCACGTCTTGAAGAGAAGTGGCTGGTTACAGCCTGGGTGTTTGAAGCCATCTTCTTGCATCTCATAGCTTGGGATATAGAATGTTGACTAGCAGCAGTCACCCATATATTCACAGCCATTTCTACACCCTGCATAGAAAAGTAGTATCTGTTATGCTAAAGGCGCGTGCACCTGATGCACGGCTACTGCAGCGTCACAAGGCAGGATGTCTTACTCTAGTGGAGCTTGGTAGAACCTATAAGCTACCAGCAGTGCAGGAGGGGAAAGAGAGGGAGAAACCAGATGCAAAAGCCTTAGGCAATCAATGTTCAAACTGCTGATCTCTGACCATCTGTGGTTTGCACGCATTTGTCATGTGCAAAGGTTTTTACACAACTCCACTGCCTTTTTCTTCAGTAATGCACAGCTGCCACCAACTTCATTCCAGGTTTTCCAAACTTTCACTAGCAGACTGCCTCTCACCATTTTTGTTCCATTTCCACATTACCAAAGTACATAGGTGTGAGGGAAGGGAAGCACAAGCAGAGGGAAGGGGAGAACACTGTGCTGTTCAGCTAGCCCCAGGCAGGACACTGTGGGGCACAGCTCCAGAAAGGAGGCTGCTGGCCCACAGAGGTAGGAGCAGGGTGTGCAGACCCTCTGTGCTCTGCTCAGAGGATGGATGTTGCCTGTTGGAGCTCCTCAGTCTTGGCACCATATAGCCAGTGGATCGTGCTTGTCAGGATAGACACAGAATTCAGGGTGCTCTGGCTCTTCTCCCCCGCAGTGGTGGAAACGATGATGTATCACAGCATGATGCCTTAGCAGTGAAGTATGCTGGCTTTCTCTGCTGCTGTTTTTTGCCTGACATCATGCTTGCACAGAGCAGAACACTGTCAATTTCTCATGCCAGGGGCTGGAAGCTATCCTCATCTCTCAGCCCAAAGCTACACATGTAGCCCCAGGGGAACAATTGTGCCTGGTTTACCTAGGAGAAAAATTTGGTGATGGTGAGGCTGTCCGGGGAACCTTTGAATCATGGAATCAAAGTATGAGTAAAATTAGAAGAGATCTTAAATTTCATCTTCTTCCTGCCCTCTTCAGGGGCAGGGATATCTCCCACTAGACCAGACTTCCCAAAGCCCCCTCCAACCCAGCCCCGAACACTTCCAAGGTCGGGGAATCCAGAGGTTCTATGGGCTACCTGTTCCTGACCCTGTATCACTTGTCTGATTTAAAGGTGTTTCTCTTCTTCCTCTACTCGTACCAGGGATAACATTGCTCATGTACAATCCTGCTTCCACCTGGTCTGATATGTTATCTGCACAGTGGTTAGCTGTGATGGACAGGAATGCCTATGCAGCATAAGGTGTGGAATAATCACTACTGGCAGCCATTACTATTGGAAATTAAAATACAGCATTGTTCAAAAGCAGAGCACATGTGGTATGCAAGGCATCGTTCCACAGAAGTTCCCTAGGCAACCTTAGGTGCTGGGAACATGAGGGGAGGTTTTTGTGCTGCCTCTTAAGAATAATGGCATAAAGGGTGGAGTGGAGTGAAAATTTTGCAGCCAGATCATGTAATAACACCACATGGAAACTTGGATGGAAACTTGATGGTACTATGGTACTGATAACCTACATAGTTGCTGCTGTGGACCAAGAGTGTGCCATTTCTTAACAAAGTACTGTCCCCTGGGTGAACTTCATACACTCATTGTAACACTACAATACATCTCCACCCCAAAACTACTTGCTTCCAAGATGAGGTCACTCCTCACTGAGCACACACTCTGAATGTTTTAGCTCATACCTTTAAAAAGCAAAGAGAGATAACTTTATACCACTTAAAATAAAGTTATTTGTGACTGGAGTCACTCAAGTTCCACCTGGAAATTAAGAAATAGTAATAAAAAAAGGGTTAAGTAAATAGGGAAGATATCTCAACACCCCAGACTTCTCAGATCAGTTGATGGACCGTCCTCAGAGGGATGCCCACTGGGCAAGACTTGCACACTGGTTATGCTTTATGCTTAGTGCTTCCCCAGGAAGATTAGAAATCTCTGTAGTCTTCAGTGACAGATCACAGTCCCCCCCAGTTAAGGAATTTAGCCATGCCAGAACTCTGATTGGGCATGGACAAATTCCTTTCCTTTGAGCCATGTGAGTTGAATGCTTCTAGGTGAATCAGGCAGCGTGCTGTTTGTGAGCCTATAATCGTGATAGTTCATATATTGAATGCAGCTGACTTGCAGCACCAAATTGGGCATCACTCAGATGTTGCCTTTGAATGTGACACAAGGCTTTTACACAACAGTCATGATCTCACACTCTTGGCCCCAAAGACTCATCCTCCACAATGACCAACTTCACAGCATCTCCAAAAATCCCTGTTCTCTGAAAAGGTGGCACGTGTGAAAGTGCAGAAAGCCTAAGAAGGCATGATGTCCCTTCACTATTTCAGAATGGTAATGAAATCTCCACTGCAGGTAACTGAGACCTGCCACCTGTATTTGATAATATGCTAAAATGAATCCCTTCAGGATTAAATAATAAATTGGAGTCTTCTGTGCTGTCAGGTGTCATCACTGCACACACAATCAGCAGCTGGCACATGGCAAAGATTTGATGGCGATGGGGCTGGAGGATCTGATCCATGCCAGCTGCAGACAGTTCCAGTTGTTTCCAGTGCACTCACTGCTGGTCAAAGATGAGACCAGAAAATACTCTCTCAAATAGCTTTGAGAGAGGAGTGCGAAACGTGAGAGAAAGTAGCCCTGCAGGCCTCAAGGTCAGTGCAGAAGTAGGGCAGGAGGTACTTCATGTGCAGAGTAGAAGTTTCCTGCAGCCCAGGAGAGACCCACACTGGAGAAGGCTGTTCCCCAGCAGTCCATGAACAGACTTGCACATGGCACATGGAGTAGGCCCTGGTGCAGCAGGTGGATGTGGCCTGGAATCCATAGCCCATGCAGGGTCCCTAAAGGAGAAGAGTCCAGGCCAGAGCTGCAGCCTGTGAAGAGGAGCCCAGACAGGATCTGGTTTTCTCCATGCTAGAGAAAAATGCTCCATACTCAGGCCTCAAGAGACTTCCAGGAGTGGAAAATGGAAAGAAAGAGAAAAAGCTACCTGAGAACTCATGAGCAACATTGCTGAAGCCTGAAGAAAAACATCTGAAGCTGAGACAGAAAACAGCCTGAGGTTTGTATCGTTAAAATGTATTTATCTTTCCTTCAATAAAAGCTTGAATCTTGTTATTTGCAAAGTTGGTGTGAAGATAAAACCTACAACACCATAATTGATCTCTGACACCACTGAATTACATTAGCAGCTACTTCAGTCCATTGATGCATGAAAAGGTTAAACATAAAAAATATTATTTTGCTGATCACACAAAGCATATTTTTCATTTCATCCTCTTAATCAACTTATTACATAAGCCCACATGACTAGGAACAAACACGATTTTTCCTACAGCTGGAAACAATAGTTGTGAATTTTTCAGCCTGGCATGTGATGAATCAGTTGAAATAGCAGCTGCTTCCTTCTTCCACAGCCTTCCTTCTACTTCACCAAGGTCCCATAAAAACAACAAAAAAGCACCTTGTTACTTCATGTGACTCAAATGTGACCTTGAAACATCTGACCTGCAGCATTTAATCTTTACAAGATAACAAGGATGGAAAGAAACAGGGAAAGGAGAGCACGATGATCAAATGTGAACTAAATAAATGCTCAATACTTACCTTTCTAAATGTGCAAATTTGGATTAGCTTTCTCTTTCCCTTTTCTTCCCCATTTTCAACCCTGCATTCAAAAGGATGTGCAAGAGGTAAATGTGTAAAGAATGGGTGTGGAAAGAGATGCTAACCTGTGGGTTAGATCCATTAGCCACCTGGATTGGCAAAGTTGTTTTAACAATAACAGCTGCAGTATGAGTTACTGGTTCTGCTGCCTGCAGTGCAAAGTAGCCAATAGCTGCTTCTCTATCATGCTGTATCTTCTTCTCCATGACAGACCTGCAACTGGAAACCAAATGACATTTGAATGGAACTCTGGTGCTGCCATAACACCCAGCCACATTGAGATGGAGGTAGATTGTGTTTTTGCAATGGAAGCTGCCAGCATCTTTTGTGCCAAGGTGAAGGCCCTTACTGCACTTACAGCCTTCTAGCAAAGCATCTATACAAGCTGTTTTTCCACTACAAGCTGCTGAGATGCAGACTACCACAAAATAGGGGAAATATGACAATTATATGATTTTACCTAATAAAGATGCTGACCAGAGTAAAGCAGAGATTGTGGCATTCTGACCTGCATAGAGTTGACACTGGTATAAGATAAGGTAGATGTGCAAGGCAGGAGAGCCTAGCAGAGGACAGAACGATAGTGATAACATTAGGAAACGCTGCCCTCCTGTCTTCATAGAGAAGCACAAAACATACTCAAAAACAACAGGTTGGTAATAGACCTTACATGAAAAGGTTCGGTAGAAACAGTGTCAGAAAGACCGCGAGCCTGAGATGCTCAGCCAATGAGGGCCAGAAGCGATACTTCTTGCCTCGGAGCCGGGCTATGCGATGGTGCAGGCTGCACTCAGTGCACGACTTCTCCCTTGCCACAAGGAGGCGTGCGCCCGTGTTTGCAGTAACGAAAGCATCGCTGCTTCGCGAAGATCTTCGCCTGATTGAAAATAATGGATTTTGAGCGTTTCTCACAACTCGGTGCCAAAGCCCGGGGTTTGAAGTTGCCCGTGGAGGATTCTTGTTGCTGCAGCCCTCTGGGTTGGGGGTGGTGGTTCACTGCGGAGTGGAGAGTTTGAAAAGGCATGACCTGTTAACAGCTGGGGGAAAGGGACGGATGGCAGGGGCTGCAGTTTTGGTAGGTTAACACAGTAAAACCCGGCAACTCTGTGCACAGAACAAGGTAAGAACAGTTAGCACTGAGTACTGCCTTGCAGGCTGGGTTTCTGGGTTCTTACACTGTAGAGCACAGTGCACTCCATTTTGTAGCACTAAGAGAAATGGGGAATAGAAGCTCCAAGGGGAAAAGGGGCAGAAAGGTCCCTAGAGCAGTGCCTGCCATAAGACATTTAAGAAGCATGCTGAGAAATTGGAAAAGGAATTTAAAAAGAGATAAAGAGAAAATGATTTGGTACTGTGTTGTCTGGCCCTGAGAACCAAGAAGGAAAATATGTAAGTGTTGTGGCCACAATACAGGTCTGATAAGGCATGGATATGTCAGACTTCAATCTGTATGTGAACAGTAAAACTCTTTTTTTCAGAGGAGGAATCAGTTTATGCCACTTGCTGGGTTCAGGGAGTGCAACAGTTAATCATGGTGTGATGGAATTCCACAGATAAGGAAGAACAGAGAAATTCCAGATGGGATCCTTGAAATTGCTTGCCCCTCTCCCATACCTGTGCTTAGGTTAGAACTCAATTGCTGTCTCCTCTGGGACAGCGTCCTCCCCCTTATAAATCTGACACTGAATCAACCTTTCTAACTACAGGGAAGGAAGTCAGATACACAATAGACTGGGGGGACATTGGCTCTGACCTCCCCCTTAAAAACCCACCTGAACAGAGTTTCACGAGTAGTGCTGATGTTGAAAATAAAGAGTTCTATCAGCTGAAGGAGGAATTAGAACAGCTCAAAACAGATTTTGTAAATTCCCCCTTTCCCAAAAGGATCTCTACTAACCCCATTAATGCTTCTATGTACCCTCTTGGGGAGGTTCCAGAGTTACCATCAGATATAGAATCATAGATCATAGAATGGTTTGGGTTGGAAAGGACCTTTAAGATCACCTGGTTCCAACACCCTTGCTATAGGCAGGGACACCTTCCTCTAGACCAGGTTGCTCACAGCCCCATCCAGCCTGGCCTTGAGCGCTCCCAAGGAGTAGGCATTCCAGCCTCACATCCACAGCCTGTGACCTGCTCCAGCAGCTCCAAGTCCTTTTTGAGATTGGGGCTCCAGAACTGGACACAGTACTCCAGGTGGAGTCTCACAAGAGCAGAATAGAGGGGCAGAATCACCTCCCTCAACCTGCTGGTCAAGACTCTCTTGATGCAACCCAGGGTACAGCTGGCATTCTGGGCTCCATCCATCCAACCCATTTTTCCTCAAATTTGGCTACCTGGATGACACATGGGACAGTGTCAAATGCCTTGCACAAGTCCAGATAAATAACATCAGTCCCTCTTCCTTTATGGACTCATGCTGTAACCATATTGTAAAAGGCCACCAAGTTTCTCAGGCACGACTTGCTCTTGGTCAACCACTTCCTCTGTATTTTCCATGTGCTTTAGTAGGGCCTGCAGGAGGATCTGCTCCATGCTTTCATCAGACACAGATGAGACTAACTGGCCTGTTATTCCCTGGACCTCCTTTTTTTCCCCTTCTTGAAAATGGAGGTTGTGCTTCCCCTTGGTGGCTTGGTTGTGCTTGCTGTGCACCTTCTTTGACATCCCAAGGATTTTGAACTTCGCCACATTTCATGTTCACTGCAGCCAAGGCTTCTCTTTAGCATCACATCACTTTCCAGCCCGTCCTTGTTGGTGAGGACAAGGTCCAGTGTAGCAGCTTTTCTTGTGGGTTTCTGTACCACCTGCAAAAGTAGTACCATCAGCACATTCCAGGAACCTCTTCCATTTCTGGTGCATTGCTGCAATGTCCCTCCCACAGATATCAAGGTGATTAAAGTCCCCCATGAGGAATATCTTTTGTGAATGTGAAGCTGCTCCTACCTGTTTATAGAAAGCCTCATCCACTTTGTCTTCCTGATTATGCAGCCTATAGCAGACCCACACTGTGATGTCTCCTTCCCCTTCCTTTCCTTTAACCCTAACCTATAAGCTCTTTCTCAGCTCCTTGTTTATCTACAGCCAGAGGTCCATGGACTCCTGGCAGTCATTGATGTAAAGGGCAATACCTCCTTCCCTTCTACCCTGCCTGTCTTTCCTGAAGAGTTCATACCATCATGACATTTCAGTCATGAGAATCATCCCACCACATCTCAGTGATGCTAGTGACATCACAGCCCTGTAGGTGCATGCAGACCTGCAATTCCTCCTGCTTCTTCCTCATGTTCCATGCATTGGTGTACAGGCAATTGACTTAAGAGCCCATTGTGGCTGATCTACCAATTAGAGCTCCTTTATCCTGTAACTTCGGTGCCATCTTACTGGCCTGTGATCCTACTCCAGACCCAGGGCATCAGCCTGAAAGTGCAATGATTTGAGGACTCCCACCCCTGAGCAACATACAGGGTATGTAAGCTTCCCTCTTACAAGTGAAGAGGTGAGAAGTTTTAAAAAGGAAATGAAATCTTTGATGGAAGACCCTATTGGGAGAACAGAACAGTTCAATGAGTATTTGAGACCCAATATTGACTCCTGAGGGAAGATGATGTCTACTTGAAGTATGCAGTTTAGCAAGGAAGAAAGAGGAATGATGTTATCATCCAAAAGATCAGTGCAGTGGAAGGGCATTACAGGAGTGTACTAGCAAAGGGACCAGTGCAAATGGAATGGTGTCTCAAAGGAAAAAGGAAGGGGCTCACCTATCTGCAAAGGTCTAGACTCACAAGGAAAATTCCCCAATGGAGGGATCTTCAACCAGAGAACCTTCCCCAGGGGCAGTCAGCCCTTAAATGAGGTCTAAGAGAGGTACAGCCAGGCTCCACCCCTTCTGGTCACACAGCAGAACTGTGCTTTTACCTGTGCCCCCAGGGCTGACTGTGTCCTTTTCCCAGGAGCTCAATCAGTGGTTCAGGCCACAACTCAACACTTCCCACACAAATGGTAAGATGAGCTATGTATGATATGTAGGAGTGGGATAAATTGTGCCCCCAGGTCCAGACCCTGTCCCAGCTCAAGTGAAATACCTGATAGCAGACCCAGGATGGGACAATCACTATGCACATCTAGGTTGGTTGGATGGATTGGATCAAATATACCCAGTGCCCCAGCCTGTTAAATAACTATTTTTACCTGTTGTTAGGCCTCTTGTTCTGTTCTACCCCAGTCTCTGTAGGGAAAAGCAGTGGCAGACAAACAGTTTGAAATCACCCAATGAAGGATGATGGTCACAGTCCAGATCAAGAAAGAAAGATTTGCTTACCCATCCCAAGGATTAGGGCTCACTGAATACTCCAAAAGGAGGGATGTGCTTTTGGTAGAAAGGAGGTAGAAGGTAGAAAACCTTTCCTTGTGGCAGCCAGCCCTTAAATGAGACACAGAGAAGGGTGGAACCCGGTCAAACCCTTTCTGGTTTCTGTTACTATTTCTCTACTGAATGAACCCATGAGAGCTGACAGTGGGTACACCTGCATGGATTGGCAGTGTGGCTTTATTTGGTTCTCTGTAGTCACCATCGTCTGCCACATGCCATCTGACTTCTTGACTGGCCACATGAGGAGTCCTATGGGCTGTGTGCACATCACCATGTGGGATGGTATGGGCGGGTGCCTACAGTGTTTGCACCCCCAGAGGTTTGGAGCTCTACCTCTAAGCAACTGCAGAATCCTGAAAGAATTAATAGGACATTTTTAAAAGGTCTGCTGTCACTATAGAAATTCTAGAGGTACAAATCACTGCAGCATGCTGGGGGCTGGCCCAATGCCTACCACACTCTGATCAGCACTGTAGCAATTGGACAGACCAGTTGATGGGTGAAGGTGTTTCACCAGAGGTGTAATGACAGAAGGATTAGCACAATAGAAATGTGCTATAAAGGAAGGGAAGAAAATTGCTCACCCATATCAGACTCCAGGTTTGCAGGGAAAAGCTCCACCAAGGAGGAATCTCCAGAAAGAGACCCTTCCACAGTGGCAGTCAGCCTTTAAATGAGGTCTAAGAGAGGTGCAGCCTGGCTCATCCCTTCTGGTTGCACAGCTGAACTGCATTCACCTGCGCTCCCAGGGCTGACTGAGTCCTTTTTCCCAGCTGCTCAATCAGTGGTTCAGGCTGTGACTCATAGTGACCCCACTGCAACTGGCCCAGAGGCTCTGTGCATTCTTGTATAGATTATGTCAGGAGAGGGTACTTCAAGGGCCCAAAAGCGTATCAGTGGGCTTTTGGTGCAGCTGCCTTGGAGATGGAGGATGTTAAGCAGCCGTCTACCTTGTCTGGACTCTCAGAGGACCCTTTTGTTGTGGTATTGCTAAGAGTAGAACAGCAAGTGCTGACTGCTATTATAATGGTGCACCAGTGGCAATGTCATGCCAATCAGTACTCCCTAATTTCCATTCATCGGCTGATTCACCATCTGGAGAACCAAGGATTCATCAGCAAGTCTTGCTCATCTTTCAGTAGTCCCACATGGCCAGTGCAAAAGACCAGTGGAGAGGGGAGGCTGACAATGAATGAAGTCACTGAATTCTGCTGTGCCAGACATTCTAGAACTCCAGTTCTTGGGAATAGAATGGTAAGATGAACATAATCAGATCCCCACAGACGTGATCAGTAAAATAACTGCTAAGATATAAGAACAGTACTCTGGACTGCAGATGGAGGGAATGGCCCCACTTGGAACCTCTGACTGTGGATCATTGCCAGAAGATGAGGCGACATGTGCTAAAGACTAGAGGCTCCACTATCTAAGAAACAGCCAGAAAATAAGAAGAAATACGCCCTGTTCACTGATGGGTTCTGTCTAATTGCAGAAGTGAAGGCCATCCTGCTGGCTTTAGACACTGCTGAATGAGAGGACGTTGCTCTACCACTACCTGACTGCTGGATGGTAGAAAATGCCCTGTGGGGCAGGTTGCAGCAATATGCAAGCAGAACAACTGGCAGCACAGAGGCAAATGTCTGAGCAGCCTGGGACCTCCTTGCTCTGTTGTCTCGTTGAGCTTTCCATCACATTACACTCTGTAAGCCAAGCAGGATCAATAGCAATGTACATACTTTGAGTATTATCTTAAAAGAATGATGTTACAGCTGGTCACCAGAACCTCTAACGCCCCAAGGGAGAAACTCCTGAAGGAAACCTTGAGATTCCTGTGTTCCCCCTGGCTGAGTGCTGCTTAGATTATTAAAGAATGGGGACCCATAAAGGACAACGGTCCCATTATAAAATCTTATAAGAAGGCTGAATTCTTGAATAAATTAGATCAACCTTTCCTAACAAGAGAGGAAAGACTGGTAATGGCATCTGCTGTAGCATGGCTGCAACTATTAACTACTGTTAACACGTTGTTCCACTGAGGATTACCCCAAAAAACCCAAGGAAGTCCAGGATAGACCAGCATACCCACCCAAGGAGAGGCCCACTGCTCACATCACCTTACATGTAATGGTGCACTCATACATGGTGGCCGAACTCATGGATTTATTACAATGCCTTAAACAGAAACCATGACAGAGCATACCAGCTCAGCTCTTTAGATTATGTGATGCAGGGGCTGACAGTGTTGTTATTAATGGACTGGAGATTTCTAAACTCGCACCCATCACCACGCATTCAGCCCTCAGAAAAAGAATGTATGTGCCTGTAATGCATAATGAGGAAAATATTCTCTAACTTAAAGGATAATGGCTGTGTGTAGAATCACATGAACAAATAAAACTGACGTCCCAGTAAATACTGGTCTATGGACTTGAGTGGAGGAACTTCAAAATTAGACCAGAGAACTGGGAATGAAGGAGGCGATTTATGGGTACATCTTTGAGAGTCCAGACCTGGCTAAGTTTTGAGCAGGGATGAGGGACTTCATCTTACAACAAGCCTCTCCCCACCACTATAGCACACCAGTGTCCCCATAGAGGCCTTGGAGGCCATTGTCCAACAGGATGCCCATTTGGTGGCTGGGTATATTGGATCCTACCCTTCCAGCTAAACTAGATGTCCATGTAACTTGGGATGGGTTTGGCTGGAGCCTATGGCAGTGCCAAAATTCCATTCAAACCTCAGCTGGGTTCTGGTCTCTGGAACATTACCTGAAGAAGAGGTGACACATACTAAATATGCCCCCCCTCACACTATGAATCACCAGAAAATGAAAATAAATTAAATGGTGGGTGATGGAGAAAAATGGGGATATTCAGTGTGTACCATAAGGGAATTTGACATTGGGGGAGTGCAATCAGTAATACCATGTATGTATGTATATATGTGTGTGTGTTTAATACACGTTAATTAATTGTTTGTATACATATTAAGTATGATGTAATGATACATTACATCAGGCATCTTGGCTGCCGAGTGACTGCTTCCAGGAGTTACCAAAGAGAAACATGAAAGGTGTCAGCAGTCCCGTCACTGTCTATCAATACGTGGGGATCACTGAGAAGCAGTAAGTGTTCTCTGAGTGATGCAAGTGAGCGATGCCTCAGGGGTAAAACCTTGGCTGGAAGAGAGGAGTTCTGCATCAAGACCAGTCTGAACACATCACTCAAGGTGCGGCCTCACCATTGCCAAATATAGGGGGACAGTAACCTCTCTAGTCCTGCTAGGCCTGGCTATGCTATTCCTGATAGAAGTCAGGATGGTGTTGGCCTTCTTGGCCCTGTGGACACACTGCTGGCTAATGTTCTGCAGCTTGTTGGCTCACACCCCTAGATCCTTTTCCTCTGCACAGTTTTTCAGCCACTCTGCCCCCAGCCCATAATGATGCATGGAGTTGTTGTGACCAAAGTGCAAGACGTGGCAATTGGTCCTGTTGAAGCTCATACAATTGGCCTCAGTCCACTGACACAGGCTACCTCTGCAGCATCTTCCTACCCTCAGGCAGATGGATGCTTCATTCCAGCTTGATATCATCTGCAAACTTGCTGAGGGTGCATTTGTTCCCCTCATCCAGATCATCAGTAAGGATAGCAAGCAGGACAGTACTGATTCTTAGGTATCATGGTTTTATAGTTTTTGTATCAGTAGGTGAGAGAATTGGATTCTGTCCCACTGTAACAGTGGAATAAGACCAAGATGTCCTCATGAAACTCAGTGTATATAAGTCCATGGGGCCAGATGACATCCACCCTAGGGTTCTGAGGGAGATGGCTGATATGGTTACTGAGCCACTCTCCATCATATCTGAAAAATCATGGCTGTCTGATGAAGTCCCCAGTGACTGGAAAAAGGAAAACATGACTCCCATTTTTAAGAAAGGGAGAAAGATGACCCACAGAACTACAGGCCAGTGAGACTCACCTCTGTGCCTGGGAAGATCATGGAGCAGATCCTCCTAGAAGCTATGCTAAGGCACACACAAGACAAAAAAGGTGATTCAAGACAGCCAGTATGGCTTTAGCAAGGGCAGCTCTTGCCTGACCAATGTGATGGCCTCCTATGATGGACTGAAGGCATTGATGGATATGGGAAGGGCAATGGATGTCATCTACCTGGACTTCTGCAAAGCCTTTGGCACGGTCCCGCACCACCTTCTCTCTAAATTGGAGAGGTGTGGATTTGAAGGATGGGCAGTTAAAGAATTTGATATCCATGTCCCAGGACTTGAAGGGAGCATTTGAACAGGATGGGGAACAGCTGTTTACAAGGCTGGACAGTGATAGGACAAGGGGAGTGGTTTTAAACTGAGACAGGGGAGGTTTAGGTTGGATCTTAGGAGGAAGTTTTTCTACCCAGAGGGTGGTGATGCACTGGAACAGGTTACCCAAGGAGGCTGTGGATGCCCCATCCCTGCAGGCATTCAAGGCCAGGCTGGACGTGGCTCTGGGAAGCCTGGGCTGCTGGTTGGTGACCCTGCACAAAGCAGGGGGGTTGGAACTGGATGAGCACTGTGGGCCTTTGCAACCCAGGCCATTCTAGGATTCCATGTATTGCAAAAGTGCAAACAGGTTTTATCCTTTACACTAAGAATGTTTAATACGTCTTCTTACAAATCATAGTGACTCTGTATGGTGCAGTTAGTCAAAGTATAATACTTTTTAACTTACTGAGCCTCTTTTTTTTTTTTTTTCTTTCCTAATTGCTTTCTCTCTGTTTTGCTGCAGTCAATGACTATTTTATCTCCAGTACTTTTGGAAGTTCCAACCCTAGGAAAACATCTATTTTGTGAAATGTTTCTGAGATGTTAATGAAGTATTTTGACCTACCAGGCTGTAGGTTTTAGCAAAGCTTCTGATGCTGTTTCCCACAGTATCCTGCTGTGGAAGCTGTCAGACTTCAGCTTGGACAGATACACTCTTTGTTGTGTGGATGGCTAAGCCCTGAGAGTGGTGATGGGGGGAGTTAAACCCAACTGGAAACCAGTCATGACTGGTGCTCTCCAGGGGTTGGTACCATGGCCAGTCTGTATTAAATATCTTTATTGATGATCTAGATGAGGGAATTGAGTGCATCCTTAGTAAATTTGCAAATAACAACTAGATGGGAGGAAGTGCTGATCTGCTTGAGGGTAGAGGAAGGATCTACAGAGGGATCTGGAGATGTTGACTTCACTGAAATCAATAATTAATTGCATAGTTGTACACACAGAATTTTAATATTCTGCCCTCTAGTTCTCACTTGAGAAACTTGGATAACGTTCAAGTAATTTACTTAGACTGTCAGACTTCCAGTTCCTCCACATCTGATAATTGAAGATGTGAAAGCTAAAATACCATGCAAGGAAGAACTTGCAAGCAAATTCCAAGGACAGCTGCAGTGTAGTACAAAGCCAGCCACAATGAATACTGGATTTGTATTTGACTTTAATTTTTGTCTGTTCGGGTTCTGTGAACTAAGAGACTATTCAGGACAGTTGACGCTGTGATTTTATTTGCATTTTTTGCTATCAAACCAAGATGAAAACTTGGAGGGAGCATTGGAATTAATGAAATCTGTACGTCAGCTATAAGTTCTCATGTGCATGAGAACAAAAAAGAAGCTTGGAATGTAGGGCTGGGTTTCAGTTTTCTTGATTTCAGTCTTAGCTTCCTTCAAATAGAAGAGATTATACATTTTTTTATTACATTTTCTCTGAAAAAAGCACTGCAGTAACACAGAGGCACACTGGAATTTTAGAGAACACGGTAGTTACTTTTTAATATGTAACTCAATAATCACTTACATCTCAAAGTCAGCCTTCGGAATACTTTGAAAATGAATTTCAGTTTGCAAAAATACACTCTTGTTTGAGCAAATTACAGGAAAACCCTTCCAGCAGTTGTCTAGATGGGCTTTTTTGGAAGGTGCTGTTTGAATTTCTTAGCTAGG
>NC_092857.1:59779740-59839712 GCF_039878825.1 Excalfactoria chinensis | reverse complement strand
TGAAATGAATGACAACCGTTGCTGTTGTTAAAGCAAACAGTAAGAGGCAGAAACAACAAAGCAACTGATGTACACATGAACGAATCTGCTTTCTTCTGTCCCATGAAGTCAGACAGAAAAGCGTATCCCAAGCTAAAAACATACTTAAAATCTAACTTCAGCCATTTAAAAAGCTGACTAAGACACGATTATTGGTTAAGGCTTACACCATTCTAACAAGCATTAAACACTTTTCAAATACATAAGGTCAGAACATTCAAAAGCAGCCCATTCTTCCTGGTGATGATCCAAACTTCAGAGTCCATCCAGGCGGCTACTGCTTTGGCAGAATGACTGAACACTGCACAGTTGTCTGAAATGCAAAGCCAAAGTACGTGAGTGCTGCCAAAGCAGAGCAGATGTACTGTCTTAAAGGCAGGCTACAGAGTTACCCTTCTGTTTGCAAGCAGGTGCAACTCTTTCCACTGCGTAGCATTTCCAAACTTCCTGAATGCCACCTAAGTTTGAATCATTAGAGGGAGGGTGCACTGGTGCTGAGTGCCAACAAACAATCTTGCAGAACCACTACGCTATAATTCAGGTATTTAAGCTTGCAGGCTACAACTGAAAAACTGTGCAGTTATTTTTTGCTTACACGCCATTAGTTGTCTTCATGGAAAGCTCCTTACAAAAGCCATCAGCTCTGAAAGTGAAATTCGCTAAACAGATGATTTTTTTTCACATATTGGTTCACCATCAGCTCTGAAGTATAGCCATCACGTACAGCTATCTTTCTCTGAAGGTGCATTGGTTGGAAGAGAACTGAATGCTTGTGATACATATAGTTTATCAGATCCTATCCTTGAATGTGGCTGAACAGCATCAATTTCAGCTTCCTTGGGAAATCCTTAGCCTGTAGGGCTACAGCACACAGACCCTTGATCAACTTTCCTTTACTACCTAACTCAATTCACTACAGTCCTATATGTAGTTACACTGACCTGAGATTTTTTAAACAAAGAAAATTAATGAAGTATATTCTAAGATCAGAGCTCTGCATACATAAGACATGAATACAATTACCACCTGTATTACCCTAGAAGAAATGTCTGGAAAGAAACAGAGCTTCTATTTGTTAGCTATCAAGCACATTACAGTCCCAGCATGTCAAGATGATTTTCTTAATACAGACAGTTCTATTGATTAGTTTCAGGGACATACTTTGACACAAAAGGAACCATGATTTATTTCTATTTTTATCAGTCTTAGTCACTCAAACTTCAGAAAATGCAACAAGTTTCTCCAAAGACAAAGAAAGAACCTGAAAGTTGAGAGTCATCAGAGATTGGATTCCTTCATTTCCCCAAAAGGCTTCCTCCTTTTCAGACTGCTGCATCCTCTAATACAGCTCTCTGTGGCCCCCTTCTGTTCGCTTTCCTCACATGCAGACTCTCTTTTCCTGTCTGCCATACCATCCCAGTGTAGCTCTCAGTTCCCCTCATGTTGCACACACTAGCACTGTCAGAAGTACCCTTTTGTCATAAAAACCCTGTTAAGAAGTTGGATGGACATCCAAACTGTATTTAACACCATTCTTTACCCTATAGCCAGAAAGGAATCTCAAGCACTCCACTGAAACTGCAACAGTGCAAAACATAAAAACAAACATTTGTCTAATATAAACATAAAAGCGAATCCTTGTCTACAAAAAAATCCTGCCTGCAAATTCCTTTACTGAGATATTCTGTATGGGGACTCTTTTCCACTCTTTTTTTTCATGCACTTTGGTTCTGAAAGCATGTAAGTGAACATGGTTTTAATAACTTCTAACTGGTATTACACACATCTTGCAACAAACTCCTCTCCTACAAATTGAAGTGTATGTAGTATCTTTGACGTGGTTCCTTCCCAGTTGTCTCCCTGTTCTAAGATCTAAGCTAAGGTAAAGGTTTTCAGTCTGTACACTTATTCAGAATCTTACCTGTGCTATGATGGGTAGCATTTCAACATCCTCAAATATTTTTTCTTGCATTTCTTATGAAACTCAAGCTAAAATTGAAGCTAGATCTTTACAACAAAGCTTGTAAGATTCTTAATGAATTTATTTGCCCGTTTTAAATGGACTGGGTTTGTTAGAGCAATATTCTCTAAAAATCTATAGTTTAAGCAGAAAATTGACCTCCGTGTACTTACTTTCAGGGTGTGCAGGGTGTCTGTCCATTCCATGGAACCTATCTGAGGTATAGCAGTCAGGAGTATGCTAGTAGCCTTGTTTGCATTTTCTTTCAGTGTCTTTAAAACTTTATCCACTGAAACCTAGAAACACAACAGAATTGAGAAGAATTTCTCAAATTGCATTGCACAGATTTTAAACCCCCGGCGAGACTAAGTGAAAATGTGGAGCACAGACAAAAACACAGACATGTATCTTAAAGTGCCATGATCCTTATAACCAGTCAGAACATCCCTGTGACTGAATATTTGTATTTTTTACCTTGCTTCTGATTCTGTGAACTCTGTACTTAAAAAGAAAAAGTGAATCTTTTCATCTGAACACATCAGAAGTAACATCACTGGTGAAGAAACATCTGCTTTCTAGCCCCATGTATGCATCATGATAACAAAAAACAAAAATTAACCTACCTAGATACTGATAGTATATCTAAAAAAACCAAGAAAAAGCAAAAGCTAGGTAAACAAAACAGTAAACAATACCTCTGTAGGATTCTGATTGTACAGAAGTTTGTTTTCTGTATGCCACAGGGAACTTACAGCAAAATGTCACATGGGTATGTTTACTGCAGCATAGTACAGATATGTGAGTTTTACCCAAATTCTTGATATTTTTTGAATTTCAGGGAATATCAGGAGATAGAAAATATTTTAGATAGACAGCAATTTGTCTTAAAAACAATACATGTGTTAAGTGAGCTAAGCTATATCAGCTACTGTACTTCGGCATTATAGGACTGTATTCTCCAAGAGCTGCAAGCTCGATAAAAATCCACTTTGCTGTTTTTGAAGTGCTGCTCAATCCATGTTCAAACAGCTCTCAAGAAAAGTGGAAGCAACACTGAGACAGCATTTAAGAAATTAAGAGTTAGTAACCCTGCACGGAGGTGCTATAGGTGGTAAAGATTTTGTTTGTATAATAAAAATTGAAAGAGAGTTTTTACAGTTACTGAGGCAAATTATCAAGTATGTAACTAAGTTAATTATTTTCTCCCAAGCAGTAAAGTTGCACTGTTCCTTTCTACAATGATTATGATTGAATAGGCTACCAGAAGAAGTTACCCACTCATAGCTGCTGCTCAGTTATGTCCCATGAGAAAACAAACTAAACAAGACATATCCTTTTGCACAAAGTTGCTAAAGAAAAAAAAATACCAGATCAATTATAGGACACAAGTTCACACCAACATAATGCATATGAACTCCTGAGGAAGCTAAACTGTTTGCTAACAGTAAGGCAAGTTTATAAAAATGAGGGAGGTCACAACATTTGATTCTGTTCTTGCTTTAACAGTTGCTACTCCAGAAAAACTCAGTGATGCTGATATAAGTAAAATAAGATTTAATTCAGTACGTGACCTCTGTCAAAAGCTACATACAGGTTCTCATCCAGATTGCTCTGGACAAAACCTAGAGGAAAAAAGTTTCACTCACTGCTTCTTCGTGCTCCTTCCAGCAGTCATAATCTGTTGCCATAGCAATACTTGCATAACTCATTCCAGCTTCTTTTGCAAGAATCACTTCAGGCACTGTGGTCATGTTGATAACATCAGCTCCCCAGCTGCGAAACATCAAGCTTTCTGCTCGAGAACTGAAACGTGGGCCTTCAATAGTGATCATCGTCCCCTTGGAATGACACTGGAGTCCAAGTTTCTTTGCAATCTCAATAAGAACCTGCAAAACATGCCAATATCATGAAAAGCAAGTAACTCCCTTCATGTGCTACTTCACATCTCACAAACAAAACAAAACAAGACAAAAAAAAAACAACAAAAAAACCCCCAGCTCTTACATACAAAATAAATTAGCCTGACACTAAGCAGCTGTGATTCACTTGGCCACAGCTGTCCAAATACAAAGATCATTTTCAGTTTTCTCATCCAGCACAATAAATTAATGGTCCAACTACTAGGAATGATCTATAACTCACCTGGCTTTGTATCAGCTGGATTAGTGTTTTCAGTGCAGGAGATTGGAAAGCGGAAACATTTAGCATGATTATTCACACTTTACTTAAATAACAGAATGGTGGAAAAGCTGAATGCTGATGCCACTACATGCTGCATTGCCATAATGGTGGAGCTCAGCTGGGGAGAATATTAGATTCTTTTTTTGAAAGCCTACTGTTTGCAAAAGTATAACCATTTGCTTCAACTAAAACGTTCTCCCACGCCAGTGACTGAGCTGTACACTTTACACATAAGCAAGTATTTTGCAATAGCCTTTCTATTTCCTAGAGGACCTTGCAGAATCACCATGACTTCCCTTCTTGGAAAATGGCTTGGCAACAGTTGGTACAGTAAAAATGAGAGCATAAAAGCATGCATAAAGTGGGCCTAGGAAAGCCACAACCCTGAGTGTGCTACATGATTTACTGAGGTGATTCCTCACTTGGCATGTGGATCAGGGGGTTGCTGGGAACAGCACAAATACACACAAAGCTGGGGCACCCACATCTCCCACAGCAGGTATGGTAAATAGGCAAAACTCCACTTCAGAAGAGCAGGCATGCTTGTAATCCACATGTGCTGGGGAAGGGCATTTGAGCATGAGGCTGTATGAATGCATGCAGATGGCATAAATAAGAGTTTTGGGAGACTAGGTACAGAAAGACTTTTAGAACTTTGTAGGTGCTTATTAACATACTGTTGCTAATTACTCCTTACGCTGATTCCTAATGTGTAGTTCAGTGATTGCTTATAAATTACGTTAATAAATTAGTAAACAACTTTGTTTGTGACTTGACTTAAACAATAGAAGCTGGGTAGTATTTTCATGAAGCTCTTTACAAAGGTACCATTTAATTCCCTGCAAGATGCTGCTGTGAGTTTCTGAAAGTGGTAACAACCAAGGCAGACAATGGTAGATACATTCCCTTCTGATTCTCGTTTGATTCATGGTGTGTTAGCCAAATAAAATGGAACATTTCTACATATCTGCAGAAATGCAACAACAACTTGATACAATTTAATAACAACTTCTCAGATGTTTTTACATAAATTCCTGAATTAGCCGACAGTGTAGCTGTCTTGGTACTACTATTAGTGCATCTAGCTGTGATGTTCTCTGAATTATGATACACCAGGCTGAAATCATCCCAGCAATTTCAGGAACATTTCCAGGAAAAAAAAAAAAAAAAAATTAAATCACTTTTATTTGGTATCTCTTTTTGGGCTCTCCAGCAGCTCAAAACCGCATGTTCATTTAAAACATCTGGGAGGCTGATTAGAATGCACAGGCTAATGAGATAACCACCACATGTCAGACTGGAAAGTACCTAAATGTTTGTTCTCTGAAAAGAAGCGTTCCTTTGTTGGCTTTTTTTTTTTTTTTTTAACAAAAATTAATGCCCAAAGAGCATTGTTTATAGCTACTCAGTAATCAGATGGAAACCTGATACATGTTTCCTGCAACCTCAGGAAATTACTTATGTCTACTTAAACCTAAAAAAAACCAACCAACCAACCAAAAAAAAAAACCAACAAAAAAAGAAGCATACTGTGATGTGTAGCCAATTATTTCAGTAATAACCTTTTTAAATCCATTGTATGAAACCTACAGTTAGCTCTCAATAAACAACTTGTGTGTCTTGTGGCACCACATCATGCTCAAAGTCAGTAAGCAACTATGTGCCAAGTAATTTTTGGTAACAGCATGTGGGTAGGCTCTTGCTGCTTGAAAAATTCGAAGTATTTTGTACTGTTTGCAGACCAGCGTAAGGAGGGTAGAGCAGGCACTGTATAATGTGACTGTTTCCTCTTCAGCTTTAAAGCATCTTTACTTCATTGAATTCCTAGAGAGCTAAATCTTATTCCACTAACAATGCTATGGACCTACTGGTGGACATCTTAAAGTCACACTCTTTCCTGGCTAATTAATAAAAATAGCCTATAATGGCAGTGAAGATAATCTGTGACAAGCAGAATAGCTAGCAATATGAACATTTGTACATGCTTAGGGTACATATTGAGCCACCTGCTTCATAACTCAGTTTCGACCTGCTCAGTGTAGTAACTGACTGCAGAGAGAATAAACCTGTTGGATGGATATGACTAATTCTGCAGATTCCTGTTCTCCTCAAGAATGTGACTCCCTGCAGCTTCTGATTAGAGCATTACACAAAAACACAAAAACTTGAGTTCAGTCTCCACTTTCCTTTTTCCTCAGATTTAAGAATACAATGAGATGGTGTATTTAGTCACAGACACACACTTTCCTGAACGGTTTCAAATGTATTGAAAAACTGCAATATGACAATATTTAGTTTAAGTGCTTACATTTAATATCATATTAACCAACTCTTCACTCTCTACCACTACCAATAACTACAATGCACAAAAGCACAAACACAATATTGCCCCGTCTGTGAATGCTTAAGTACTGTTCTTAATTCTTTGTACCTTAAGTATATGGAGTTGTGGGAGTAGGTAATGTTTTTGCAGTGAAGCAAGTTCTTCTGGTAGGAAGATTAGGCCTTTACTGCATTTTCTGTATGTAGTGTAGGCCTTTACTGAACCCTCTCATGAAGTGAAGCAGTGAGGTGAGTCGTTTTTATCCCCCTAGTTCAGAAAGCACTGACAGGGGTAGATGGTTTTCTTCCACTAGTGGGGTGTTCTGACATGGGCAGAACCGAGTACAGGAAGAAGATAAGACAGGTGTGCAGGGAGGAGGGAGAGCCAAGTACAGAACAAAGTGAACATGCCTTAAGAAAAACTGCTCACCTGTTTCAGGGTACAGTACATCAAAAACAACAGGTTGGTAACCACACTGTATGGAAATGTATCAAAGCAACAGCATCGGGGAGACTGTGAACCTGAGATGCTTGACCAATGAGTGCCAGGAGAGCATTACCTGTGTCGGGCTTAGGGTATATAATGGGATGGATTACACTGATTGGCACGCAGTCTCTCCCTTGCCAACAGGGGGTGTGTGCCCGTTATTGCAATAATGAATAAACTTTGCTGCTGTCACCAAGATCACCTGAAAAATTTGACTTTGAGTGCTTCTCACAGAGTGCCCCAGCCACAAATGCTGTTTCATTCAGCATGAAAAAGAAATAATTCCTAAATCTGTCCTCCAACTTTGTTCGCACAAGTTCTCTTGACCTGTTATGTGACAAAAAGGATTTTTATCCTTGTGAAATCCAGGATGCCAACTGTCTTTTTAGAGTGTTCCACACACCTATCCTAGCCCCTATAATAAAAAGATCTTTTACTTCCCATGTTTTCCAAATGTTACATTTTTCTTAATACTTGTGTGACTAACAGCAGTGAAGAGATTCATATTCTGATGGTGGCTAATTAGACTACTATACTATAAATAACAAGTGTCATAAAATATAACATTTTTAAAAACTCTACATAATTCACTAACCTCTCTGGTTTTGGTGCAGAACGGCTCTGACATTGGAATATGACATACTCCCGAGAGACTGCAAGACTGACCATCATACAAAGTACAATGCCTTTTAGATGTCCTGGAAAAGCAGAAAACATACTTTAAGAGAAGAACAAGGATCAAACAGAACAGAAAACAATAAACCTGTGGAAGGAAACAAAATACCCACATGATAGCAATGGTCACCTATGCTCACAGAACAAGAGGATGGCTGGGATTGGCAGGGATCTCTGGAGGTCATTTTGCCCAGCCCTGTGCTTTAGCAGGGACAGCTACAGCAGGCTGCCCAGGACCATGCCCAGATGACTTTCAAATATCAGAGCAGGAGCAGGATGCCAGAGATTCTGTGTACAGTCTGTGCCAGTGCTCCAACATCCACATGGCAAAGAAGTGTTCACTCATATTCAGAGAGAACCTCCAGTGTTCCAGTTAGTGTCCGCTGACTCTTTTCCAGCCAGTGGGAACCACACAAACCCACCTGGCTCTGTCCACTTTGCATGCTTTCTCAGTGTATCAATACACACTGGTAGGACCCTCCACTGAGTCTTCTCCAGGCTGAAAAGGCCCTGTCAGCCTTTCCCCATAGGGAACATACTCTAATACCTCCATCATTTTCATGGCCCTCCTTTGGACTCTCTCCAGTATGTTCACATTGCCCTTGTAAGAGGAAACCCAGAACTGGACCAGGCAGTAGAGGTGAGGCATCACCAGGGCTGAGTGGAGGGGAAGCATCACTTCCTTCAATCTGATGGCAACCCTTTGCCTAATGCATCGCAGGATACCACAAAGCCTTCTTTGCATCAGCTCGTGTATAAAGTGATTTGAATATAAAGACTGGCCTTATTTTACGATTTTTGCCTTTAAAAAGTTCTACTTTTAAAAATAAAAAGGAAGAAACTTATGTATATTTAATGTTTCTGTAGAAAATGGTTTTTCTGTAGGTATGGTAAAGGGAGGACGGTTGGACTAGATGATCCTGTAGGTCCTTTCCAACCTTGTGATTCTATTTTATGATCACAAGGAAATTAATGCTTAAAAACAAATCTGTGACTGTATGTTATACAATTGCCTGATCGTTTGGATTAAACCTGGAAGAAACCACCAACCATCTGTCTAGAAACAAAGCCCATCGGCTAGCCACACTATTCTGACTAGAAATGAGCAACCCAGAAGGACCAGAGACAGCATAAAGGGAAGTTAAGAGGTTCCCAGTGGGACAGATCATAACACCTGAAAATAAAGAACAATAGCTACAATATAGCCGTGATCTGGGGCTGCACAGTTGCTGCTACTGCACACCCTCTGAAGGGAACTACAAAGCTCCAGCAGGACCTTCAGTTGCCTCTTGGCCAAGTAGTGGATCTCTTCATGAAAGAAGAGGAAATTTGTTCCTTGGGGAAGGGGAACATATGATTTTAAACACACAACTTTGTGAATCAAGCTTAATTAGCCTGTGATACACACAGCATAAACCACACTTGTCCAACCTTTTGGCTTGCCTGGGTCACACTAAGGGAACAGGAATTGTCTTGGGCTGCATATAAAACACATAAAAATTTAATGCATTTAAGTAACAAAGCCTCCTTTTATATGTATTTCTTAATTAAAACAAAAAACAGAAGCCAACAAAAACATAAAACAAAAGGGAAGTTAGATCTTGTTTGTGAAAGTAATACATCAGTCTCCTAAGAATGGCAGCGGCTGCCGAAACAAAAAAAGACAACACAGTGCCAAGCCCTTCCCCATGGAGATGGAACGGGCATGGACTACTTGGTTCAACTTAGAGGGAATCATGGATCATATAGTTTCCCTACACAAACCAACTTGTATGGAGGAGGGAAAGTGAAAGTAATCATTTGTGCAGGTCTAGGAGCTGCTCTTACTGCTGCCATAGAGATCTTCAATGAGCAGCACACAGCAGAAAACACAAATCATTCAGTCCTTGCTGGAACTGGTTACATATCTGCATGACCAAGTAGATGATTTTAGGGGACAGTTAGAGAAAGAAAAACATTCAGAAGTTCCTCTCCAGCAAGCCCTTAGAGAGCAGCTGGTAAATGAGAGGGAGATTAATTGTAGTTTCTCAGGTAGTGACTTTTATCCAGGAGAAAGTCTGGAGGATCTGAGAGACCAAAAAGACAAATCAGAAAACCTGGTGGCCCTTCTTTGCTCACCGACAGAAGCTGAGTATGCATATAAAGAGAGTGTAGGTGGGTACTCTGGTGTTAATATCAGGGAGGTTTCCTATTCTGCAACTGAGCTGGCCTAATTAAAGATTTTGATCACACCCCTAGGAAATGAGAGACAGAGTATGTGCAGAAAATGCCACCAGTGGGAGGAGACCAGATCCTGTTGACTGAAAAGTAATCAGAGGGTTACTGGGCACCTGGAGTATTTTTCAGCACTGGCAACCACTGTGCTCCCTTACTCAAACAGACTCTTAACAAATACATCTGGAAGGCTCAATACAATCAGGGGAATATGTACAGAATTAATCATCTGGACTTCACCTACCTTCTATCTTTGGTTAATTTGGGACCAGAAAGTTTTTTTGTTGTTTTCATTTTCAGCTGTAGTTCTCTGTCTCTTGATTTCCAGATGCTAACTAATGCTGATCCTGCTGCTGTGCCTCCCAAGTATCCTTCCTACCCTGCTCCTTTTCCTGGGATCCCTGTGGTATCATTAGTGTCACTGTTTCAGACAGGAATCTTCTTCAGAATAATTTTTGTAATTGCTTATGTTGATCCTATCACATTCACTGGCCTGTCGTGGTTCCGTGCCCATACTGGGCACACTGGGTGTATGGGACAGAATTCTAATTCTAACAGAGGCTTAACCCTTTCAACCATGGTTAGTTAAGCACAGTGATGAAATATATTCAGGAAATGAATGGGGCCAGGATAGTACTGTCTGACTCCCCAAACTCCTGGGAAACCCAGAACCAAGAATAAAGGTACTGTGTTGGATGTAGCAAGTGATTTATGTGTATTGCAACACCCCTGCCGTCTTCCCTACCAGCACTGGGAACCAATCAGCAGTTTTTATCTAATGTATTAGCTCGACGAGAAAGAACTAATATAAAAGACCACCAGTTAATTGTAGATGCACTTGCCATAACTCAAAATGATGCCTCCCTAGCTCTTTGATGTAGAAGGTAAAGGAAATGCTTTACCCACTGAAATTTGAAAGGTGACTTGGGACAATGCAAACGAATTTGAAAGAGAATTTCCATCTTAGTGGCATCTAGTTAATTTTACTTATGATCCTGTTAATAACTATCCCACAGCTTTTGTCCTAACAACACACAACGCTTCAGTATATAGCATATAACCAATCACTGCACTGGGACTGAATCACACTGGGGTTGTGGGTTATACTCTACTTATTAGAACACAGAGTACTCCAATTAAATGGAAATGAATGGCAAACTGCTGATGTTAGTTCATGTTCTGTATGGGAACAACAAGGAGTTATTTGTGAGAGAAACACCATCAAGGCTCAAGATATTTGTCTTGACACGGAGCAAAATATTTGCCGTTTTTAGAGGTATCCCATCAAGACCACTGAAATAGTGCTCATCTGTATTGCAAAAGGATGTGTGTGTAAGAGAGCCTCTTGTAATTTTATACTTACAGGCAATATTACTACAGATACAAGCAATCATTCAAATGTCTGTGTTTGTAACTTTAATAACAACATGGGATGTGACTTTAATTATTCAGTTCCAGTAACGTCATATCAGTTGCAGTGATCCAATTACACATTAATCCAAGATTTGCTACCTGCCCCAAGTGGAATGAATCTTGCTTTAGTAAAGAAATTACTGCAACATGATGATCTACACCAACTAGAACACATTCAAGATAATGAACAAAAAAAACCCTAATTGCTGTTCACCACAATACAAAACAGATACACCTGGAAAGGGTGAAGAAGGATGGAGAACACCTTTGGTGGGAAATGCTTCTTGGATGGTCACTAGCAGCAAGAGGAGCTTTTAATTCTATGTAAATCCCATCATTGATCTGTTCAATACTTGTAATCATACTGTATGTGAAAGACTGGCACATACTGAGGTGACTGCCTCAGCTCCAATTACTGAAGGAATCTGAAAGCTGGCGTAGTTATTAAATTACTTTTCCTAGCCTCCTGGTGATCCATGGGTGAGTTCCATTAGGTGCACAGGCGACACTCATGTTTTGCTCCTTTGCTTTATGTGATTTCAACATGTATCTCCCTCTCAATGCTTTTTTCCTTAATACCACCATGGAACAGTGAAAACAAGCTTTGCACCACCGGGTGGTGTGAGAAGTGGGAACAAAGCTTGGCTGAAAGCCTGTTCAGTGGTACCCATCCACGGCATGGCCTGCTGACTTAGACTTATTGACACTTGCTGAACATTTATGGAGTTTAACAGTGCATGTGAGCACAGTGAGGAGCATGGTGTGTGTTTCAGCAGTGCCAACAGTAAGTCACTTCCACCCTTTAGTTCTGTTGTTTTTTCTAAAATACAAAACAAAAACCCGAAGTTAATACACGAAGTTAATGGCAGTGACTGTGTTGAAAAATTGTGTTTTGTAGCTGGGAATCTGCTCAACATGTAGTGTCATCATGCTCACTGTATCTGCTGTAGTTTCCATGGAAATAAACAGGAGACATTAGTTTCAGAGCAACTTATGTATATGCAGCCCAAGACAATTTTTATTCACTCAGCGCAGCTCAGGCAAGCCAAAAGGCTGGATACCTGTGCATTAATCAGAGGGGGTACACTCTCCTTTGTCTCTCTCACGTGACAAATGCATCTAAAGAACCTTTTGTTATTCTACACATCCCTTGTCATATTCAGTTCTATCTGCATCTTGGCTTTCCTGACTCCATCTCTGCACACTCAGACAGCATCCCTGTATTCTTCACAGGCAACCTACTCCAGCTTCCACTGCCTATCCCATTCTGTATCTCTCTGATCAGTAGTTCCTTGTTGAGCCATGCCAGTTTCCTGCCTCCTCTAAGAAACATGTGCCAATGCTTTGTCACCTGCACAGTACAGAATTGTTTCTTGGCATTCAGAAGGAATTTCTCCTGTCCCAGTCTGTGATAATCTTCTCTTGTTCTGCCAGTGGGTACCACAGAAAACAGCCTGACTCAATCCTTTTTCCACCCTTCCTTTGGGTATTGATACACAATACTCCCTTGAATCTCTTTTCCAGGCTGAGAAGCCTCTCTCTGCCTTTCACCATACAAGAGGTACATCAACCCTTCAAACACCTTTGAGGCCCTTTGTTGGACTCTCTCCAGTAACTCCATGTCTTTCTAGTACAGGGGATCTCAGAACTGGACTCAGCACTCCAGGAGTGGCCTCACCAGTGCTAAGCAGGGATCTCTTGATATCTCTTGACCTGATGGTGATACTTCACCTAATGCAGCCCAGGACACAGTTAAGCCTTTTTTGCCACAAACTAAACAATCTTCATCTTTTCACACACCTTCACATCACACCACTGTACTAATTTATTTATTTTATTCTTGAAAGAGGCAAATCCAAATGTAACTGAGCTGATAATATTGAAGCAAAGATACTGATTTCTGAGTGCTACTGGCAGAATAAGGATACATATAATATAATTAAATAATATCCTTATCTAAATAAGGATACATATAAGGATACATATAATCAGCCTAAACAATTTTAGTGCCATTAATAAGAAAAATAAGGCCACTATCAGCAATACAGCCACTCTCCACTCATACATCAACTTCAGTATAACAGGAAGCAGTCTGCGTAGAACTTGCTACTGCAGGGTACTTAGTCATTTAGATACACACACACAAATACGCTCTCTTACAAGAAAAAGCAGTTACACGAAAGTATAAGTAAGCCAGAACTCGAAAATCCCTGCACTGCAAAAATACTGCCAGCAGCACACGTGAGCACAAAGAAGCCTAGTAACTCCAAACATTTAAAATTAGATGTAACACAAGGACATGACATTTATATATGGTACAACTGTAAGTATTTATACTAAATTTACTTATAACAATGTGCAACCATATGTCTGGATTATTCAGTGCAGACAGTGATCTTTAAATACTGCCTTTTTTCCTGTTTGGATTTTTTAAAACATGATAATCAAAGTGGGAAAGTATAAATAATTAAAAACAAAACACAAAACAAAACAGCAAAACCCTACCTCCCTTTGATTCTTCAAAAATAAAAAAATATCAGCACCTCTCCTTGTTTTAAAATCGCACCCTTCTATCATAGTACAGGTTTTGATCTCCCCTCTACAGAGCCTTATGTTTATGGCGTATTTTTTCCTACCAGCCATTGCAGATCCTTCCTGAAATCTGCAATGGCCTGTGCTCTTAACCATGCTCCTCTTCCACATCCAAGAACAAGAGAACTCTTCTTCAGAAGACCCTTCCTAAGGAGCAACACTTCACTTCGAGACCATTCTTCAAAGCCTGGTATTTATTCTGTACCTGTTAGAGCTGAACACACTTTCCTGTCCCGTCTTCTTGCATCAATCTCCCTTCATGCCACAAGAACTGAGGCTACCACTCATCCTATAAAAGCTTACCACAACTATGAACATAATTAAAAACAGCTATTACTCACCTATCAATGAACTGGTCAATTATGACAAGATCCCCAGGTTGTATTTCTTCTCGTAATGAACCACAGGCAGTAGTCACTAGAACATGTGAACAGTTCTCTTCTTTTAATGCCCAGATATTGGCACGGTAATTTACATTTGATGGCATAATTGTATGATGCCTTCCATGCCTGCAAAGAAACATGTTGCCAGAGAGTAAAATACATCAGAATGAAATTGCTTTCCTTCCCTCAAATAAACAGAAATCTAGGAAAAGTAATTTCTAACAACAGTAGAGATGGCATTGATCATATTAGCAACTTGTGCCGCATCTTGCTTTCATTATTGTATTAAAGTTCTCAATCTCTGGTTTACAAAGTAATGTCATAGTTTTTGTGTTTGTTTTTTTCTTTTTTAAGCTGAAGTTCATTTTAAAGTCTTTAAGCTACAATCCAAATACAATTCAGTAGCTTTGAGAGTTTAAAAGGCATTTTCACTTAATTCTGTTAACTATTTTCATAGATTATGAATATCCAGGCATAGCAGTACTACATATTCCATTTGCCAGAACAAATCTCTAAGATTTGTATGCAACTCTACAGATTTTCTGCTCATAAGCAGTGTAATTATATTCTTCCACCCAGAAGAGTGGCACATTACATGTAATTAAAAGCAGAAATCACAGACTTTTAAAGTTACCTTCCCAAACAGTAAGATCATCAGATTCACCAACTTGCTTTTAAAATAATTTAACTGCTTTCATAAATTAAAATTATGACTTTACATTATTGCAGACTTTTTTTTTCACCAGTGCAGAAAATACTTAGTTGTAGAAGCACGAGCTTTCATTTTATCTCTGCCATAACAGCAGAGGTACATTACATCCACAATTACAGAACACATTTGAAATATATTCCCAACCATGTAAGAGGAAAGAAGGAACTTAATTTCATGATTAGCTCCTGCAGAGAGAGCAAAAGGTTTTAAAAACGTGATCAGTTGGGAACTGGAAGCTACACACAACACCACTGAGTACTGTTACAGGATTCGTATGATGTCATTAGCCACCAAGTGTGTAGACTTATGAGCAGTGCTGTAGTTGTTCTAATAATCCTCTTCTTTATTATATATGATTTTTTTTTCCTTTATTTTTTTTCCAAATCTGACATTCACAAGTTACCTTTTTTTTTCCCCCCTCCAAAACGCAAAAATAAGGTGCAACTACCTTGGTCCCATCACCTCTACTTGCCCAAGACTGTTGAGGGACCTTGTTATCAGCATCTGGCTCAGCCTATGCTGTCCCAATGCTATATTAGTGTTCTTACATATAATCTAGTAGCACATTAGTCCCATATATACACTTTCAAGTGGGCCACTGTAAAATCTGCAAGCATTCACTGGATACTTCCAGCATCTCCTGAATAAGGTGACCCAGGGAGGGTGAACTACATGGAACACAACCTTCTAAGCAATAAAGTTAGCAGCCAGAGGTCTCAATAATCAAAGGCAGAGATCTGAAAGACTTTATGAGCATACCAAATACACAGTTCATCAAGAAACAGACAATTCTCCTACTTCACAGATCTGCAAACACAGGAAGCAGACAGATTACTCAGATTTTCCTTACAAAGTCTAGATAGTATTATAAATATTCTCAGTCCCTAGAGCACCAAATCTATCCAGGAAAATTACAGACTTTTGATTGGCTTTGTGAGCAACCACACAGGGCAAGAACAAGTCAGAATAAAAATTTATTCACCTAATATAGAAGGAAAAAACAATTGAGTAAACTTCAAGACATAATATTCCTTAAAAGGCTAATTTACCTTGCCAACAGCACACAGTCCACGTTTTTTATCTTTCCCAATATCAGAGCATCTGATGGCTACAAAACAAGCAAAAAAGAATTAAGTTACTGTCTGCCAACCACACTGCTGCTAAAAAATAAGCAGGATGGTTACAAAACACAGGAAGGAAATATCACTGCATTCTTACATTGTCTTCAGCTCACAGTAAGTCTGTAATTTGATCTGCCAGATTTATTAGTAAGAATTTAGAATTGGAAGATCACACTTGGCATCAAAAGGATGACCATAGTTTTTTGGTGTTAATACTAACAATTGCATCCCCTTTGGGGTTTTAAACAGTACTTTGAAACAATAATGCTTTCAAATACTTTGGCATAGTACTACAAACAGCACAGAATGAACACAGAATAATGAACAAATAGCCTTTGCATCAGTTAATACATCTCACTCTCCTGTAAAACTATGTTTCTCTTTTGCTAAAGTCATTCCCTTCAGAAAATCCCCTCCAAACAGGAATCATTTTTAATCTACCCTTTCCCCTCTCATTTCCCATTCACTCCTCTGTTCCCTTTCAGTCATCAACTCCTAGCTTATTCTCATGTTCCAGACTCCTCTAGCCCTCCCTTCTGCTGCCTACACTTCCCATAAAAGCCTTCTTCCCCATCTTTCAAAAGTCAGATGCGATCCAACAGAACTACCCGAAGCACGGTTGCGCTTGCTCAGCCTAGCATGTCCTCTCCTCTCACAGCTGGAGGACAACACACATTCCTCCTGACTAGCCAGGGAGCTTGAGCTTTTTTCCTTTGTAGATACCCAGCTGGAACACGCGCCCTAAATCAGGTGATCTCAAGCCAGCAACTGCCAAATAAACTGCTTTGTGGGCTGTATTCTGCTCCTGGGCTATACACTTCAGGGATCTGAAATGCACGATTCTTCTAGCTTCCCATCTTCAAAACCTTCTGTTAAAAAAAGGTGAAGACTGTTTAGTTAGATGCTTCTGAACACTGCTGCGGCTCGATGTGTTGCTTCCCCCACTCAGTTTAGAACTGCATCCATTTTATTTTCCCTATTTCAGTTTATAAGGAACTGTAAAGGTGCTGGAGGCCACTCTGTGCCAGTCTCTTCTTCCTGGGATTTAAAACTGAAATAGTCATTAACAACACTGCTATTTATATATTGAAATCAAACTTGCAAGTGTCTCAGGAATTCACACATTCACATTTACAAATGCTTGTTGCCTGCTACTTGATACATTTTTATACTTTAGCAGAAGCTATAAGATTTCATTCCTCATTTATAGTTGTTAATTCTATCAAACATGAAAATATGGAGACTTAGAACTTAAAAAAAAATTAAGTCCTATATAACTGTATTTTAGACATTTTTCCTTCTAACAACAGTGACGCCTTCTATTTCCTATTGCACATGTCTATTTGGTCATTCTTAATGTGGAATCTCTTCAGAGCATTTACTGAAGCACCTAAGTCTAAATGCTGCCAAACACAGCCTTACCATCCTTTTTTTAATGAAGTGACTGTCTCAGAGTAGCTGCTTCCAGAACTGAAGTACATTCTGCCTCCATTTTAAGAAGTCTCCATTTAATATTAAGCTGCTAACAATTAAATGTTTAACCTTATTTTATGCGTGCTCTTATGAACCAGACATGGCTAAGGGACTATAATTTCCAGTGCAGATTAGGGTTTACTGCCTATTTGCTAAGGCAATTTGCTCCTCGAGCATTCCATTACCATGAAGGATCACAACTACTTGTGTTTGGGATTTTGTTACAGAATTCATTCTTTTCCGTGGCCTAGGCCCAGAAGCAAGATGGAACAGAAAAACAAAATGAACAGAAAAACCACAATGGGAGGAAGTATCTCACAGTTTCCCCAAGCCTGCAATCAGTTTTATGAAACAAATTACTCACATACTTCTGGGCAGGCTGGAGATGAGTGTTAGTGTTATCTGGCATCCTACTGCCAGCACACAAAGCACATGTGTAGAATAAAAAAGAACCGGCTTTGTTTGCCAGAGAAAACCATAAGGTAAAAAGGAGGGGAACTCAATAGAATATTCTAGAACAGGAAGAGAGCTATCATCCAGAAAGCAGAACCTTCCAATTGAGTGTATATTCTGAACAAAGTTTTATTAGTAGCTTCAAAATACACTGCTGAAGATAAATGCTGTTGCAAGCCATTTTCCTGTCTTCCAAGAGAACAATACTGTCCATATCCAGAGACTAAATGCCAAAAGGTTTTGGGGTATTTTCCACTAAATACTGAATTGACACCCCAATGCTTTATGCAAAGAGAATGATGGAAGCAGAAATATACAGATGAAAGTGCATATACATATATATAAATACATATGTGTGTATATATATATATATTTTATTTTATTTTTTTCAAATAAAACTAATTTACTACATTTCCACCATTACTACTAACATAACTTGAAGGACTGGGGGGGACCAACAGTGATACAGAGAAACTGCAAAAATTTCTGTATTAGTTTCCTTTTTCAAAAACTTTTCCAGACTTCTGGACAGAAAAAAATCTCCACTTGGTTTTAAAATGATTCTTAGAATTCAAGACGACCAAAGCAGTTGACAGGAAAGGAATTTATGTGAGCAAAATGCACTCTATTACTCTGTTTCTGAAAGTAAAGGAGTAGCACTAAAAAAAAAACAAAAACAAAAAACCAAAAAACCAAAAAACCAACAACAGTGAATTTTGCCATTCTCAAATGTCCAACATGTCAAGGAACATCACCTACATTGAGGTTTTCAACAACAAAGTTCTTTCCAAGACACATAACAACCAACAACATTAAAGGAGAGTGAAACTGTACTCTTCACATTTTTACAGAGCAGAAAGAAATGAACATACATGTTTAACCATGCTTTCTGTTTTCTCTTTTACATTTAGACTTTCATTTTGCTACTTCCTAGTTTTGCTTAAACTATGTAGACTTCATGTTCTATCTTGATATTCTCATCGATTACAAGACCACAAAGACCCGAAGTGTTTATTAAACTAGGTCCTTTACTTATTAAATTTTCAGGCAAACTCCCTCTCCTTAGTTTTCAAGGCTCTATGAAAAAGCATCTTTATAGCAGGAAAACAAAGTACAGACTTATAAACTTTTCCACTTAAAAAAAAAACCACAAACCCCTCTTATTTACAATTCTGCACTGTGCAGTGATAGCTGCTTCTTTCTGTTGTCCTAAAATGAGAGCATCAAGCTGTGCTATTCCTTCTTCCTCAATGTTGAAACAAGCAAATATCAACTCACCTAATGATACCAATTACATTAGTCAAGTTTGCTCCTGCTCCATCTTAACTGAACCAACTCAACCCATTCACTGCACCAATTGCTGCTGCACCTTGAGACCCAAGCCCTGCACACCTTAACATGCACCAGCTCCACAAGGATGAAAACACTTCATTGCCTTCATTCAAACACTAAAGTTAATGTAGATCTACAAAGGAGATTCTGAGGGCACTCTAAAGCACTCGTTAAAAAAATCTGAGATCCAGTTCTTTCTATAAACTTCCTGTGTCAACAGGAACTCCCTTCTTCCCCTTTCCCTGCCCATACTGTCTTGTCCTTTGTCTTGTCTGCTCCTGTGTGTCTTTCACAGTATACTAGTCACTGCGCACAGAGTGACACTCTCAGCCTCCACTCCCTTTTGCAGAGGAAAAGGGCTGAAGCAATATGAAGGAGAGCTGATCATGAAGACCATGACACAGAAGCAGTTTCTAAGATCATTTTCATATCCATTTCAAATGATGCAGTTGTAAGCAAGCCTGTAAGGACAACACTATGTAAGGTGTATAAAAGTATAACTAAGGGTTTACAGGGAAAACGAGGGCTCCTTTATCTCAAAGAATATTTTTCTCCAAATTAGAAAGGTTCCTGGAGCACTTTGACATATACCGCAGGTCACACAACAGCACAAATATGGAAGAGGTAAATTCAGGACCGAGTTTGTAAATGAATCCAAAATACAAAGGAGAAGAGGTGTATTCCCCTTTGCACATCATCATCATCTTTTTAAGACCTTGTTTTTAAAATCTGAACAGCACATAACCATAAAAAGGAAACAGTCTCCTGACAGTATCCATTTAACACAGACATGCGTTCATCTAATGCATAAGACTGGTCTAACAATTCTTCAAGCAAACAAACATCTTTTAAAAAGGGGAACAGTCTTGTAATAATAAAACATTATACAGACCTTGCCATAGGGAGTATCAACATATTTTTCTGTTCTTTCTTCTAAGATATCTGGATCATCCAGGCCTGTTCCACCAATAATTCCAATCTTAAATAGAAAAGTACATGGTCAGTCTTCTTGAAATTACATTCCTTTTAACAGTGTATCTCAAATACTACCTGGGTAGCCACAAATCATATTTTCTGCTTGACACGGGGCTAAACTATGCAGTTTCCCAAAAATAAATTTAGAGTGACAAGATTTTAACAAATGTACTTAACTTGACAATTTCACACAATAGGACTCTCTTCTGCCTGATGGAAATGGACCTTGGTGTGCTGATGGACAGTTGGCTGAATATGAGCCAGCAGTGTGCCCAGGTGGCCAAAGTGGCAATGGCATCCTGCCTTGTACTAGGAGTGGTGTGGTGAGCAGGACTAGGGAGGTAATCTGGCCTCTGTACTTGGCATTGGTGAGGCCTCACCTCGAGTACTGTGTTCAGTTTTGGACATTTCAGTACAGAAAAGACATGGAAGGGCTGGAGCAGGTCCAAAGAAAGGCAACAAGGGGGAAGGGTTTGGCCTGTGAGGAGAGACTGAAGGAACTGGGGCTGTTTGGTCTGGGGAAAGGGAGGCTGAAGGGAGACCTGACTGCTCTGTTCCGATACCTGAAAGTTGCTTACAGTGAGAGCAGGGCTGGTCTCTTCTCACTGGTGACAGGACGAGGGGAAATGGCCACAAGCTGCACCAAGGGAATTTAGGTTGGATGTCAGGAAAAACTTTACAGAAAGGGTTGTGAAGCACTGGAATAGGCTGTCCAGGGAGGTGGTTGAGTCCACAGATCCCTGGATGTGTTTACAAACCACTTGGATGTGGTGCTCAAGGACATGATTTAGCAAAGGGTTGTTAGGGTAGCATGGCTGGGTTGGACTCAATGATCTTTAAAGTCTTTTCCAACCTGAGTGATTCTATGATTCTATAAAGATATCACATTAAAAAAAGCAATGGAAAAATGTAAATAGATGTGCCAATTCATATTTTCTTTTCCAACAGGAAAACGAGAGGTACTTTTTGGGAACGCCTCTAATGAGTCAGACATATCTGTATAAAGCATCATACAAAAAAGGCACCTCGTTTCCACAGGGAGGAGCAGTCCTGTACATAACTGCAATACCAAACACGTGATAGTATTATAAACTGTTATCCAAGCTTTTTTTTCTTTTTTCCTGAAAAATTACAAGTTTTTTGAGTTGACTGGCAAAGACCTAAAAACCACCCTGCTTCTGTAAAAAGTCTTCAAATCTATACCTCTCCAATTTATAGATAAGGAAGTGATGTTGGACTGTGTTTAGGGCCTTGCACAACATCAGGTAGACATCAGCAGCCCCTCTTCTGTCCACCAATGCTGCCACTCCATTATAGAAGGCCACGAGATTGGTCAGGCATAATCCATCTGCCTTTGATGAAGCCATTCTGACTGTTTTGGACCACCTCTTCATATTCACCCCTAATATATCATCCAGAAAGATCTGCTCCATGTTCTTCCCAGGCACAGAGGCCTATACTTCCCATGCTCTTTTTTTATATCTTCCTTGAAAACAGAAGCAATGTTTCCCCTTTTCCAGTCACCAGGGACTTTGCCTGATGGCCATGACTTTTCAAATGTGATAGAGAGTGCCTTGGCAACCACATAAAGACAGCTCCTTCCGGACTGTGAACTGCATGTTGTTTGGCTCCATAGACCTGCACACATTCAGCCTCATGAGTCTCAAGTCAGACTTGATCTGCTTTTACAATTTTGCATACCCTGATCATTGCCTACAGGTTAAGGGATGTGTGAGACATGGGAATCTTGACTTTCAGTGAAGAGAGAGGCAAAGAACATGTTGTGTACTTCAGCTTTCTCCATGTCTGTTTGCCAGTTCTTCCTTCTCATTTATCAGAGGGTATGCTCTCTTCGGCCTATCTCTTCTAATCAATGTACCTGCAGAATATCTTCTTGTTATTTTGTTATTTTGTTATTATCCCTTTGCAAGTTGAGTTCCATCTGTGTCTTGGCTTTCCTGATCCCATCTTTTCATGTCCAGACAGCATCGCTGTATTCTTCCCAGGCTATGTGTCCCTGCTTCCACTGCCTGTATATTTCCCTTATTTTCTAATTGCACCACAGTTTCCAGCTCCACCTGTTTACTTCCCATGCTATGCACTTCGGTATAGAGGCTCTTCAGCTAGGCTATAGGCTGTGTTACCCTCTTGGAGGAGCCCTCCCAGTTCCTTGGGGGAATAAATCTTTGGTTTTCTCATGCTGCTTTCTAGAGTTACAGCACTTCTCCGTCCTTCTCTGTCTCCTGGAAGTACATCCCTTTCCCACATGAGATCTAGTATAGTGCTCTGTTAACCAGTCCAGCCAACCTGCTGCCCAGAACCTTCCTGCCCACCCTTGTCAGTTCCACCCCATCTGACATCAGTACATGTGGTCTCTCTAAGGTGTGTCCAAGATCACAGTACCCAAAACCCTCAGTGTGACACCACCCACATCACCAATCATTCAGCTGGTCCATTCTCCACCTGCCCAAATGCCAGTCTCCAACCAGAAGGACTAAGCAGAATGCTGCTTGTATTCCCAGTCCCATCAACATCCTCCCAAGTGACATCAAATCTTTTAAAATATTCTTCAATTTCCTATTTGCATTCTCCTGTGACCCAGTTTGAAAGTGTGGGAGTAAAAAGTAGTCCTCCAGCTTTGTCAGACTTGATCGCTTCTTCCCAGTGTCCAAAGTGTGGGCTTCTGGCTGGCAGCAAACTCTAGAGAGACTGCACAGGCAGCAAATGGGTACGTTGGTGCCCCTCTGTGCACTGAGTCCCCAGTGACTAAGACTCTGACTTTTTTTGGTGAAAGATAGCCTAGCTTCTCCTCCTTGCAAGAGCTGCTGGTCTGCCTGTGTCACTGCTATGCACCTCTCTCCCCAGTTCCTGCAAACTATGCTGCCTGGTGATTTCCTCACGCAACATGGCCACCTGCTCCAAAATTCAGTAGAGATGAGGACCCTTACACCTACGCTCCCCTCTTTCCTCAGATCCTTGGGGAACTAACTTCCCAATTGTGAAGTTCCCCACAGCCAGGTCTTTGGGTGGCACTTTAGCCCATCAGGAGGTCTGCTTGTATGGACATCAGCCAGAACATGGCCCCCCACTCTGTTCTGCCTAGATCAAAGCTAATACGCTGAAGCAGCTTCACCATCCGTTGTCTTTTGTTACCCCCTTGTGGAGCATGAGGAGAAGGGCAGCAGAAAACAGTCCACAAACCCCAACTCTGAACATACTCAAGCATTAGAGACGACTCGATCACTGTCTGCATAGTACTGAATGTTTCTCACACTGCTTATGTATCACAAACATTTAGATTAAATGCTGGACTTATTTTGCTCCTGAAATCCATATAAGCATTATGACGAGTAACCATTTCTCTTAAGAATGATACAAAAAGCGTGCAACATGAGCAGTCACAAAGCTCAGAATCAAGAAAAGAACATTTTTAACAATGCTAAGGTATACATTTGGTAAACAGTGAAGATTATTATTTTAACAGGAGTCAGGATCAAAATGGTATCTTTCTTCTCCTTGATTCTAGAAAAATAAGATTTCCTTTGGTAACATAACTAGTTCCATCTGACATTACACTTTCTTGCTCTATTTCTGCCCTGTGATTTAAGAGCATTCAAAAGGGAATGCTTAAATATTTATGTCTGAAGAAAAAGGTGTTGGGATGGAACAGAACAGTACATGCCATAGATATGAGCTGCACCTGTATGACATAGATATCAACTTGTCATGGGCTAGTTTTCCCCCACCAAAATAAGCTGTTCAGGGCCCTATCCAACCCGTCACTGAACATTTTCAGGGACTGGGCAACCACCACTTCTCTGGGTAAATCTGTGCCAGTGTCTCACCACCCTCTGAGTAAATGATCTTCTTCCTAACATCTCACCTAAATCTATTCCTGTTTAGTTTAAAACCATTACCCCTTATCCTATCAGTACACTCTCCAATGAAGAGTCCCTCCCTGTCCTTCCTGTAGGCCCCTTTTAGGTACTGGAAGGCCACAATGAGGTCTCCCCAGGGCCTCATTGTCTCTAGACTGAACAAGTCCAGCACCCTCAACCTTTCTTCACAGGAGAGGTGCTCCAGCCCACTGAGCATCCCTGTAGCCCTCCTCCATGCCTACTCCAATAGCTCTGCATCCTTCTTGTGCTGGAGGCCCCAGGCCTGGATGCAGTACTCCAGGTGAAGCCTCACAAGAGGTCCTTAAGAACACACTTAAGTGCATGTTTCCCATCACCTGCTGCTTGGTGAAATTCCCCCCACAGATTCCAACAGCAGGCAGAAAACTGGCAGTGCAGTACTTGCTCAGGAAGCGATGGCTTTGAGCACTAAAGCTACAAGTCATCTGTACAACAAAAAGGCAGTGGATGTTCATGCTTTCCTTTCGTCTGTTTTCGACATGAAAGGAAGAGAGAGAAGATAGCAGAAAACATGGGGCCCTACCTGATGTCAAGAAAGCTGATTATTGTTTCAGTCCAAGCATTCTGCCCCGCTGGCCTCTGGGTCTGTGGCAGGCCCTGAACTTTCCAAGCACTTTTTAAAAGGCACAGCACAGACCAGTCCTGCTGTGATTTCTTATACCGCACTTAGATTGCAACCCCGCTGGAACTTCACACGTGCTCCAGTCACTTTCGCTATCAGATCAGGCACGCCGCAGCCGAGCCAGAAATCCGGGAAGGTGCAGCTCTCCACAGGCCTGCTACCGGACTACCGCGCGCTTAGAGCCGCAAAGCAAAGCAAATTAAAGCAAAACCCAAATCGCCACCCCCAAGTCCCAGCCGTCTCAGGCACCGCAGACGCCCCGCGTCGGTGCGGACGATCCCGGCCCGCAGCGTACCACCAACCGCCACCGCGACCGGCCCATGCCCGCGCTCCGGGGCTCACTGCCGGCGGGGCGGAAGAGAGGCAGGAAGGGAGAGCGAGAAGGGCAGAAAGGCAGCGATCCCGGGCTAGCGCCAAGGCGGCAGCGGCGTGGCCGCCGCACGGCCCGTCCCATGCGGCCGCCCCTCACGCTTTGCAGCGGCTCAGGAGACTGCGATAGGCAGGGAGGGTGGAGGCAGGCTGGCCGGTGAGACGCGCCTCCATCTCCCCAGCAGCCCCTCAGCCCTTCCATCTCGCCGCGGCGCCCGGCCACACTTACCTTCACGGCCGAGGTGGCAGCCATGTTAGCAGCGGGCGGGCCTTTCCGGCCCGGGGGGGCTGCGGGCCCTGGGGGAGCGCCGTGTCAGCTGTGAGAGCCAAAGCGCTGCCGTTCATTGGGAAATAGTTCAGAACGTACTGCGCAGGACAGGCTCTTGTAGTAAGATCTGTTTTATTGTGACTTCTGCGTCTTCAGAAGATGGCATAACTGCTTGTTTGTTTTCTCAAGATGCTTCCTCACCAGATCCACAAACCGAGGTTCCGCAAGGCCGAATGCAGGGGGTGGCAGTTGTGTCAGGGCAATCCCAGCTGTACGTGTAGACTGGGAAGGGAATTCACTGAGAGCAGCCACCCAGCAGGGACTTGATGGACAAAAAGCTGCAGATGTGGCAGCAGCGTGCTCTTACCGCCGGATCCCTTGGGCTGCAACAAAGCAAGGAAGGGGGGGGGAATGGCTGAGCCCTCGTCAGGCCCCACTTGGAGTACTGGCCAAAAGATAATGAAAGGGCTGGAGATCTGCTGTGAAGAAAGGCGGAGGGAGCTGGGCTTGTTCAGCCTGGTGGAGAGGAGGCTCTCAGGAGACCTCTGGTGTGGCAGCCAGCCCATGGAAGAGGAGCTGGAACTTTTTGTTTACTTCCAACCTAAGCCATTCTGTAAAATAACAGAGGAAGACCAATGTGGTTTAAACCAAATACGGTTGTTTTTTATACCTGGAAATGATCCTGGGAGCAAATTTGAGCATGTTATGGAAAGGAAATTGAGTTTTATGTTTTGTTTTCTCTCCAGTATCAGAAATACACGTTTAGCTATCAAAGCTAAATATAGCATTAAGTAATTTGGAAGCTGCATAATTGTATATTTGCATGTATACATAATTATTGTATATTTTACAGGTCGCTCATAGCAATGCCTCTTCATTTCTACAACAAAGAACTACAACATATGCAAAGATCACAATAACACTATTTGATAGAGCAAATTCTCATCTACAGAACACTAGTTTTTAACATAGTCCCTGCCGTTAGCTGTGCATTTTTGCTAGCAGTTAGCAAGATGCTGGATGCCATGTCTGCAAAAATAAACATCAGTGGAGGTGACATAATAAAACAGAAGAATACTATACAGAATACTATAACAGAATACTGTTTTCATATTTATGGTATTTTTCTTGTTGCTGCAAATCTGTACTTGCAAGCAGAACATTCCAACACAGCATATAATCTTGCATGTCGAGAAATATCAATTGTTTTGATGTATTTATGGTTCTGTTAACATAGGTACAAGTGTCAGGCGTGGAGCTTTCAGAAAAAAAAACATCTTTGTTAATTAGAGGTTCTTTTAAAGAGTATTTGATATGTATTTTCTTTGAGAGAGCTTCATCTACCAGAGATGACTCAGGCATCCAGATGTGTTCCCCTAGGTGCTACCTACATTAACATTACATTAATTAATGTAAACTCAGATACAACGCTGACAGTAAGTTCTGCCTTGTCTTGCAGCTGAGATGTCTGCTGCAATACATATGAGACCTTCAGCTGTCACAGGTGCTGAAAACTTTTCACTGCAGTTCAAAGCATAAGATTGTATTTGAGAGAAATATAGCTTGGAAAAAATGTCATTTAAAAAAAGGCAGAAGGAAGGAGGTGGGTGAAGCAGCTTGCTAACTTTATCCATACAGCACAACATAGCTGTAATACCATAGGATGAATGGATAATAAGATAAATGCTACGCTTACTCATTCTAATTTGGCCAGTGTATTGAAGCTATATACTCTACTTTTCTTTCACTGCACACAATATTTTACTGATGATTTCTGGCAATTCTTCCTGTCCAATTTAAGTTCAGTTTTCCTATTGACTTCCTTGCAAGGAGCTTTATTAGATGTGTTGCAGCACTCTCCTTTTGCTACTACTTGCAACCTGTTGTTTTTTTTTTCTGCTTTGTTTTGTGCTTGTTTATGAATATTTGGTTTGTTTGTAAGTATACAGTATAATAAACAATATGAAAATACTCACTATTAGGGACCATGAGTTAAGGAGACTTTTTCTGCTTCCATTTATGCTGCTTATTTCTGCACAGACAGTTGCCGTGAGTGTTTAGCACTGCACCTTCCCCCAAAGGTACCAGCTCTGCAGTTTCATGCTTAGGGATTTTCTGTACTGTATGTGTCCTATGGGAGTGATACTGTGTAAAGGTCTGTATGTAGCCTGTGCAAATCAGAACAGCCAGCAGAAAACCCTGCTCATGGTGAGATGGTAATGACTCGTTTCCTTAGAAAATTTGTAAGTTCAAAAGGATAATTATTGTATGCAATCTTGGAAGGTGTCTATTGTGAGCTGTTGTTTTGGCACATACTTAATGGTGAGGGAAAGTTTAATTCAGAACCAGTGAAAACATCTGAAGCACTGTATTCTTCCAGATGAAATAAGTACTTTATCAGATACAATGCAATGCTTATTTGAATTTAGCAGTTAATGGTCTTGGCAAGGACAACCTGTGTAAAAATGACATTTTGCACTTCTTCCAGCCAGCTTGCTGTAAACCAGCAGAATATAGAATATCTTGACCTAGCATTTATTATTGTTAGTAGTCGGCTTTCTACAGCAGCCATTTGTGGTTGAAGCAGGTAATGAAACACTGCTCATCAAAAACAACCGTGTATTTATTCAGGCAAATGCCATGTTTAGACAAAATCAGAGTTTTCAAAGCCACAGGATTGCTAGAGAGATTACAGTTTCAGCTCTCAATTCCATTTATGACATTACAGAACTGTTTGAAATCAAATGATAGCTCTGTATTCTCCCACAGGATGCACTTATTATCAAAACGATTGAAAGAAAATCCTTTTATTATTATTACATACACACACACACACACACACACATATATATATATATATATTTTTTTTTTTTTTTCCTCAGAATAAAAGTATGCTACCCACTGGATTTTCACTCCAGTTTTACCACAATGAAATAAACATAAAATGGCTTAGGTGCTCAGATTAAGGCTCTTCAGACATTATATGTAATGTTTCCTTTTTTGGTTGCTTCTGCTCTGCAGATTCACACAGTTTATTTCAGAAACGATGGATATTAATCACACATTGAAAACATCAAGAACAAAAACACCCCTTTCTCTTCTTGGTTCTGTAGCATCCAAGACTTGAAATTGAGGATTTCACTTCCTTCATAATGCTTCTAATCTCTCCATTAGTAAAGGAAGAGTTTGTGTACCCTATGTCTCCTGTTACTGGAACTTCCCTAGGAGGACATACGGAAGTGCTAGTAGGGTTAGTTTTGGGAAAGGGGAGATGTATAAGATCCTTTTTTCACTACTCTACTTTCTTATTAATCTTATAGAACTTCCTCTTTCCAGCAGCGATACTGATCACAGAGCTTTGGCCATGGTGACTGGCAAGAGAGTGGTCAGAGCCAATGTCCCCTCTTTGACTGGTAGTCTATGATTCCCCTTCTGTAGTTACAGGAATAGGTTCAGTGTCAGGATTATAAGGGGAAGGATGCTGCTCAGAAGGACAAAACTGTCGAGATCTACTTCTGGGTACAGGTACTGGAGGAAGTAAATTATCTAAGGGATCCCATCTGGAATTATTATGATTAATTATTATTATTATTATAATTAATAATTATTATTATATTATTATGAGGTTCAGTTCAGTTGGCTGCTGGACAGCTGCCACGTGGCTCTGTTGGAATGTACTTACCCTAGATCTACTGCATGTCTCTACTTCTGACTTTTCTTTTTAATACACGTACACCAGCTTTAATTCTACAGCAATCATGCAAAAATCAAAAGGGAAAAACCAGAAATGGCTGGCACAAAGTTTCCACTGATTTGCATGAGGTGGATTTCTGCAAACCTCCGATGTTTTCCTGGATCTTGACTTTGCCTGTTCTGTTCTCCTTGGCTCTGCTCAGGCAGAGCTGCAGTGTGACTCATGACTAAAAGTTCCTTCTCAGTGACAAACTGCACCACCAGAAACTGGGCCCTGTAGGCATCGTGACTCAGAGCCTTTGATGCAGGTAGTCCTCCTCCACTTCCTTCTTGATCCAGGCATCAGATACGCATTGCTGACCTCATGTTATCCAGTTACTGCATGCCCACCCCAGACAGCCTTGCTGCAGCCAGCAGCAGCAGGAATGGGGCCAGATCTTCACCTTCATCATGTCTCTATGCAATCCCAGTAAGTGGGCTCACAGTCCCACATCTGTGTTTGGAGCCCTGGTCTGGTGGTTCTATCTCCGCAAGAGGGATGCAGTTTCTGTTTCCACCCTGTGTGCTATCTACTTCTCTAATGATATATTTTGCTAATTCTGCTTGGTAAGTAAACATCACTGCTTGTAAAAATGAAGTTGAAGCTTTTTAAAAAATTCTGATCTTGCAAGAAGAGTCACTTTCAAACTTATTTCAAAAGTTAGAGAAATCAGGGTAATTCTTCTGTTCACTGCTATGAATTCCATGGAAGGTCTGGGTAGCACTGCCTGCAGCTCTTGGTCACTGCAGTGTGGATGGGTACTGAAGTGGAGGGTTGTGGGATCTTTTCAGATTGGAAACTTCCGGTTCAGTATGGAGAAAGGACAGAAATCAGTGGGTTTAGCTCTTACCAAAGAACACCAGAATGTCACTGGCTGTTTTTTCAGCTCTTCTAACCTGTTCTTTCCCTCCACACCTGTTTCCAGTTCTCTCCCATGTTCAAGTAGCTCAACAGCAAGATGATGCTCTGCAGCTCAGATGTAAACTGTTTGTGAAAACCTCATTTCTATCCAAGCAGAATTTAACAAATCTGGTCAACAAATTTGGAAATATCTCGTAAATCGTGCATCTATGATTCCTCACTTATCAATCTGTGAAAGGAGTTTCTCTATTCAGCAGCACACTGAGTTTTCAAAAGGGCTTTGGTAGCTGAGTATTCTATCACATATATTGGTCTTAATTTGTTCTTACAGTTTTCTGAATTTGCAAATTGCTGCTTTGTGTGTTGTTTTCCTTTTTATGTGTGTATGCTTATGGTGACTGGATAGCTTCAGGTTCTCTCTTGCTGAGGAACTAATTACCCTGTCAAGAGCATAAACAGTCTGAATGTTCACAGTTTCCCCTTAGGTGTTTCAGTAAGATTCAGAAGCATTCATAGATGCATTTCATTGGTCTAATTAGTACTGGACTAGTCAAATATTTTAATAGGAGCTCAATCCCAAATTTAACCAGGTTGAAAATCAGTTTTAAGTTTATTGACCGTAGAATCATAGAATTGTTGAAGCTGGAAGGACCAAAAAGATCATCCAGCCCAACTGTCTGTACCTGTGACTGCAATCAGTGTCCTCAGGATTGTCAGCAGGAAGTAAGGGGTTGTGCTGTTTGAGGTATTCTGTTTAAGCTTCTTGCAGGACAAGAGCTTTTGGTATTAATTCAAGCACAGCAACATAAATATTAATACACAGCACCATGCTATGTGATGCTAAGACTTTTTATGCATATATATATATATTTAAATTTTTTCTCTCTTTTTTGAAGAAGCTTTTCTACTACTGCCTATCTTTATCTTCAGCTGTTACATAAAGCTACTTGTCATTGTGTGGGGCTTAGATTCTCCTGCCTTTATTTTATGGAAAGAGTAGAATTATTAGATGAGTTTATGTAACCACATCTTAAGAGCAAGATTTTAGTCAGATTCCTTGAGAAATATTTTCACAGTCACTGTGAACACCCATCATACAGAAAATAAAAAGATAAGCGCTAAATTATTTCTGGAAGGTCTGACGGAACAATCAGATGTTAGCAATAACATCCTGTCTTGCCTGAGATATCGTAGTTGCCTATTGTCTCACGTAATCTAACAGGAAAATGGCTGATAATTTTGCAGACCAATTGCATAGCTGAAGATTCTGAACATATGTTGATAAATTCTTCTGAGTAATCTTGAATTATATCCCTTCTACTACCCAGGATCCAATGTAAAGAATGACACTGCTATCTTTAAATATACATCCCTGTTTATTTAACCAGTAATGGAATCATGTCGTTCTTCTGAACGACATGAAACATGGAATCACTTCGTTCTTCTGAAATACAGGTATTTCATCCTTCTGGGTCTAGAGCAAGGTAGAAGGGAGACTGGAACTAGATGATGTTAAAGGTCCCTTCCAACCCAAACCATTCTATGATCCTATGATTTTTATGGAATAATATAAATCAAATATCCCAACTCATAACTGTGTCAGGATTAACCAGTGTTTGTTAACATATTATTTAGATCCAGGTAAGTGATTTTAGACTTCCTCCCAGTCTTCCATGTCATAAGCAGAGAGCATTATGTAGTTAGGCTGATGACATGATCCCATTACTGGTTAAATGAGCAGGGATGTATATCTAAGGATAGCATTGTCAGTAACTGCAATCAGTTACTGCTCTTCTGGCCAGGATGGCTCTGACACAGCTAACCTTGGCAGTCAAGGGTTACATCAAGTGTTTCATCGTGTTATCTTGCATTCCAATGTCATATTCAGGAAATCAACTTTCCTCAGATTGCTGCCGCCTTTTTGTTCTCAGGCCCGACTCCCACCTCCCTTCTCCTCCCTCCCTTTCCCCTTTGGCCTTCCCCAGGGGTTGGGTCTGCGGGTCCCCTTTTCCCATTGGTCACACAGGCAGCCTGAACTGGCGTGTAAACCCTCAAGGCACCTCCATCACCGTCCCTTTTTCTTCAGGCCGCTGGGCCTACGGGCCTGCTGACCCCCATCACAGACACAGATGGAGGTAAAGAGAACTCTGTGCTAAATAGCTGCAGAGAAGACAACCCTGTGATCTCGGCTCCTAACACCCCGCCGCAGGACAAAGCAGAGAAGAATGATGCCAATATGTGGGGAATATGTTAAGGGTTTATTTTTGTTATAAATGGGACAGGGTTTTTTTTATAAATGGGATGGGACAGGGTTGTTGCCACGCTGTCTTTGGGACTGTCTGTGGGGATGTCTTCTCTGTTGTTGGACCCGGGAGCAGCTGTGTGCCCGGGCTGGCCCACAGAGGAATGAAGACACGTGGACTGTCTTCAAGGTTTGTTTTCTTTGCCGCTTGGGACAGCAGCCATCAGGTGGGGATGGGACACGGCTGCTTCGGTGCCATCCTTGGGTCTGGCTGTGGGGACGTCTTCTCCGGTGGTTTGCCCGGGAGCGGCTTTGTGCCCGGGCTGGTCCGCTGAAGAGTGAAGCCAAGTCTGTGTGGACTCTCGTCAAGGTTTCCTTTCTACACAGCTTGAGACCGCAGCTATCGTGTGCGGTTGGGACACGGCCGCTCCTGTGCTGTCTTCAGGACGGTCTGTGGGGACATATCTTCTGGAGATTTCCCCTTGAAGCGGCTTTGTGCCCGGGCTGGTCCGCTGAAGAGTGAAGCCAAGTCTGTGTGGACTCTCGTCAAGGTTTCCTTTCTACACAGCTTGAGACCGCAGCTATCGTGTGCGGTTGGGACACGGCCGCTCCTGTGCTGTCTTCAGGACGGTCTGTGGGGACATATCTTCTGGAGATTTCCCCTTGAAGCGGCTTTGTGCCCGGGCTGGTCCGCTGAAGAGTGAAGCCAAGTCTGTGTGGACTCTCGTCAAGGTTTCCTTTCTACACAGCTTGAGACCGCAGCTATCGTGTGCGGTTGGGACACGGCCGCTCCTGTGCTGTCTTCAGGACGGTCTGTGGGGACATATCTTCTGGAGATTTCCCCTTGAAGCGGCTTTGTGCCCGGGCTGGTCCCCGCTGCCTGGACGGGCTGGTCCCCGCTGCCTGGACCGGCTGCCACAGCCTCCTCGGGGCCGGCTGCTGGAAGCTGAAGCCCGACGCCCCACTGGGGATCGGCTTCGAGTGTGGGCCCGCCTTCGCTGCCTGGATTGTCTCCGGCGTGGAGGCCGCAGGGCAACCCTCAAGGACCACCGTCGTGCTGGTGAGGCCGAGGTGTGGGTGCTGCTCTGAGCACCTTGGGCTGTGGTATGGCTCCCACCAAGACGTCTTCGGGGATGAGTCTGGGAGCCTGAGGCCCGGCCTTGCAACGGGGAGCGGCTCCTTGTGCTTCCGGTCCCCTGCTGCCTGGGCCGCGCTGTGGGCGCAGGTACTGCGGATCTTCTGCAGGACCACGCTGTCCTCCTTCTGGTGCGGGTCTGGGAGCAGGTATTGTCACCTGCAGCTGGTGCCCGTCTTCTCCCACCACGTCCTCGGCGCTGCTGAGTAGTGTCCTGCTCCTCAGATAGATGGGAGCAGGTGGTGGACTCCTCAGTGGCCAGCACTCTGGGCTGGATGCTGAGTTCAGGCAGCTGGGAGCTGCAGGATGGGCTGGATGCTGCCTGTTTAGCAGGACCAGAGCTGACGTTTTCAGGCCCTGTAACGATGTGGGAAGGCAGTGGTACCTCCCGGATGGAAGTGCTGGGAAGCTCAGAGCTGGTGCAGGAGTCTGTAAGGAGAGATGGGAAGCTCAGCAGGATGAACATGCAGCCCCAGGGCAGGACAGGCTGCCAGCCCCATGGGGCAGAGAGACTGTGGCAAGGCCACCCTGAGCACCTGCTGCCAGGCCATGCCTGGCCCCAGTCCCGCGGCACGTGGCTCTTTGCTTCTTACCGGTGCACACGCCAGCACAGCTGTCACACTCCCAGCTGCTGATCATTGTGGCCCAGAAGGAGCAGCACAGGTGCATGCCTTTTGCTGCACAGGAGCTACAGAGGAGCAGCTCCCAGAGCCTGCAGATGCAAAGGGGTTGTGGCTGTGAGGATGAAGCCAACCAAGGCAGGGAGCAGCCGGCACAGTTCTGGTGCTCAGTCCTTGCTCCCCCAGCCGATGGTGAAGCTGAGATCCCACACAGAGCCCAAGAGGACTGTGGAGCTCACTCACCCGTCCACCGGTGCACTCTCCCTGCCTCCAGGATAGGTGCACCTGCGGGCATCACAGCGCCCGTGCCTTTCTCTCAGTGGCTGGAATGACTCGTCGTCCCACCAAGATGGTCGTCTGCCAGAGAAGAGAGGGAATGTGATGACTCCCCAGTGCCCCAGGTGTAAGGCAGATCAGGGCATCCACCTTGAGCTCATTCCCAGCTTCTCCACGAAGCTGAGACCAGTGCTTGTGGGACGGCAAGGGACTGGGCCTGCCAGAGCTGGCACAGCTTCTGTGCCCGAGTGTCTGCAGAGCCGGGCAGAAGGACACCAACCTGACTGGGATTTGGATCCCCAGCGTGGTCATTCTGGAGCGGAATCGCCCTCTTGCTCTACAGACGGGGCAGACAAAACACATGGTGGCAGCGTGCGCGGCATATTTCTGCAGGAGAAGCACAAGCAGCGTGAGCACCAGCAGGGCTGGGTGCTACTCAGCACTGGCCGTGCCTGCAGCACAAAACCATGACAAGGGTGCAGGGTGAGGGGAGGGCTCCTACCCTGATGCAGGCCCGGTGGAACCAGGCCTGTTTGCACACCGGGCACACCATGGTGTGGAAGGACGTGCTGTCCCCCACAGGCTCCACACAGATGACGCAGAGTGTGTTGGGAGATGGAGCTGCCTCCTCTGCCTGCTGAGGGCGATGCTCCCAGCAGAAGGACCTGGGCAGGAGGACAGAAGGGACATGCACGGTGAGAAGTGCTGTGAGGAGGGCAGAGGACCAGGAAAGAGCACCAGGCCTGGGCTCTGGCTGTGGCAGGCTGCTGGCAGGTGTCGCTGTGGGTTCCTCTCTGGGAGGGACAGCAGCTTTGCTGCTGCGGCCAGACCTTACCTGTACTGCCCGAAGTATTGCGTCACGCACTCCCCGTCCTCGGCGCAGGGTAGATGGAAGCTGCGCTCACAGCCTGTCTCCGCGCAGCTGATGGCAGCTCCCCTCTCGCCACAGACAAAGCAGTGCTGCAAAGAACAGACCAGTGCCCATCAGCTGTGGGCTCAGGGCCTCCACGGCCGACCCCACTTTTCCAGGCAGGGCACAGGCTGTGGGCAGCACTGCCCCACGCTCTGGAGAGCCACCTGGCAGACGAGGCTTGTCTGCTGTGGTGGGACTTTGTACCGGAGCCATGATCACTTTCTTTGGGCCCACGCAAAGTCAGTGTGAGCCTCTGCCAACACCAAGCTCCCCATTCAGTTCAGGTCCTCACCTTCTGGTCTGCCAGTTGGATTGTGTGCTGGATGGCGCCAGGGGGGAAGCCAAAAATCCCCCCCTCTCGGCTTCTCCATTCCAAGAGGCCATCGGCAAAGAACTGTAAGAGAGAAAAGAGCGTGATCTCGTGAGGCCGGAAAGGAAGGGAGCATCCCTGGCAGGAGCCCTAGGCCTCGAGGGAACTCACCAAGCAGAACTGGTGGACGCAGAGCCCACCAGTGGCAAATGTCTGTCCACAGATGTCGGGGTGGACCTGTGCCCGGCGGCACAGCATGCACACTGCAGAGGAAGGAGAGAGCAACCGTGAGCAGCGCTGAGCACCTGGCAGGGCCGGGTGTCCCTGGGGGCCATCCCCGGGCCCTGCTCCGGGCCTGCCATGCCGGCTGAGGGGCAGGGCTGGAAGGGGTGGAGGGGAAGGGGGCATTGCAGGCCTAGTGCTGCCAGCAGCAGCCACAGCTTGGCTGGGTTCCCTGGCCGAGGAGCAGAGGGGCCCTGCCTGCCCACAGTGCTGGGGAAGCTCCTCCTTGTCCCTTTCTCTCCTCCTGGCCACAGGCAGAGCCCCAGCAGCCCTCTGCCTGGCAGCGGGGAGCTGCGCACAGGGATACGCTGCTCTCACCTGGCTCCCCAGAGTTGGGGGCCTCCTCCTTCCCTCCAAACACGTTCGGCATCATTGGCAAGAAACAAGAGAGTCAGTGCTCTCTCCACACCTCACCAAGCCGCACTGAGCTCGGCCCCAGCCCAGCAGCCTTAGCTCTGCTCCCGGCCCCGCGGGTCACAATGGCCGCTCCCTGCCACCACTGTGACATCACGGTCACCACTGTGACATCACAGGGGCTGAGGGTGCAGCACACGTCTGGGAGGGTGGCAGCTCCTGTGGGCAATGCAGAGTTAGGGGCCCGGTGCTGACAGCATCCTTAGGGAGCAAGGATGGCCTCCCTCAGGCCTTCCGCACCGCGCCCGTGCTGGGACGGCACAGCAGAGAGTCTAGGAAAGGCCTGCGGGTCAACAGCGCAGCCCGCATTTCTAGTGCGTGTGCTGACCGACTTCCCAGGCTCTGATGGCCACAGGACAAGGGGGAACGGCATCACTGGCAGGAAGACACTCAAGATATCTGCACGTTGGAAGCACAGCAGCACATAGTGGCATTACTGTCTTATGCCCAAATTAAAATAACTACTGCTTGGACATCATAGTTCAAAACTACCTAGTCTGCCTCTGTCGTTCTATTTTTTAACTTTGTGTTTGGAAAACGTGACCCTTAATGACAGTCTGACCATTTTGCTGTAGTTTTCCACGTAGGGGAAGTATAATGAATATTAACTGCGCTTCTCTAATTGTCCCTGAATTGTGTTTGTCCATTAGAGCTTATCTCAAGGTAGGAATTCTTGCAGATCTTAGGAATTCATGCTTTAGAGCACAAATTTTATTCAGAACTACAATATATATATATATATGTATGTATGAATCCCAAAGTAATTCAGCTCTCACTTATACCAAGTACAGTTATGCATTAAGTGAACACATTGACCTGTAATAAACGCTTAATACTGGGAATCAAAATCTTAAACTACACATCTAAAACTTGGTCATCTTCCTGGGGAATGCATGGATAACTTACATTCCTGAAGATTCCGCCATATTTAACCTGACCAAAGTAGTTAGTAAGCATCCGATACATCAGCAGCTGCTGTTCCTAGGCTACTTTTTTGATCTTGCGATTAAATTAATTTGATGTGGGTAACATACAGTTAATACACAGCCCTGTTAACGAGGTACTCCTGCTTAATGCTCACTAGCCTTCCTGAGGATCTTTACATACATCAGAATTACTCTGGATTCAAATAATGCAAGTCTGTGGTAACTAAATGATAACTTCCTATTTAGTCCTCCACTAGACCAAGTATTTTTTTCTGCTATGCAATAGACCATCTCACTGTCTAATTATAATTCCCTTAATTACTTCGTTCTTCTGAAATACAGGTATTTCATCCTTCTGGGTCTAGAGCAAGGTAGAAGGGAGACTGGAACTAGATGATGTTAAAGGTCCCTTCCAACCCAAACCATTCTATGATCCTATGATTTTTATGGAATAATATAAATCAAATATCCCAACTCATAACTGTGTCAGGATTAACCAGTGTTTGTTAACATATTATTTAGATCCAGGTAAGTGATTTTAGACTTCCTCCCAGTCTTCCATGTCATAAGCAGAGAGCATTATGTAGTTAGGCTGATGACATGATCCCATTACTGGTTAAATGAGCAGGGATGTATATTTAAGGATAGCATTGTCAGTAACTGCAATCAGTTACTGCTCTTCTGGCCAGGATGGCTCTGACACAGCTAACCTTGGCAGTCAAGGGTTACATCAAGTGTTTCATCGTGTTATCTTGCATTCCAATGTCATATTCAGGAAATCAACTTTCCTCAGATTGCTGCCGCCTTTTTGTTCTCAGGCCCGACTCCCACCTCCCTTCTCCTCCCTCCCTTTCCCCTTTGGCCTTCCCCAGGGGTTGGGTCTGCGGGTCCCCTTTTCCCATTGGTCACACAGGCAGCCTGAACTGGCGTGTAAACCCTCAAGGCACCTCCATCACCGTCCCTTTTTCTTCAGGCCGCTGGGCCTACGGGCCTGCTGACCCCCATCACAGACACAGATGGAGGTAAAGAGAACTCTGTGCTAAATAGCTGCAGAGAAGACAACCCTGTGATCTCGGCTCCTAACACCCCGCCGCAGGACAAAGCAGAGAAGAATGATGCCAATATGTGGGGAATATGTTAAGGGTTTATTTTTGTTATAAATGGGACAGGGTTTTTTTTATAAATGGGATGGGACAGGGTTGTTGCCACGCTGTCTTTGGGACTGTCTGTGGGGATGTCTTCTCTGTTGTTGGACCCGGGAGCAGCTGTGTGCCCGGGCTGGCCCACAGAGGAATGAAGACACGTGGACTGTCTTCAAGGTTTGTTTTCTTTGCCGCTTGGGACAGCAGCCATCAGGTGGGGATGGGACACGGCTGCTTCGGTGCCATCCTTGGGTCTGGCTGTGGGGACGTCTTCTCCGGTGGTTTGCCCGGGAGCGGCTTTGTGCCCGGGCTGGTCCGCTGAAGAGTGAAGCCAAGTCTGTGTGGACTCTCGTCAAGGTTTCCTTTCTACACAGCTTGAGACCGCAGCTATCGTGTGCGGTTGGGACACGGCCGCTCCTGTGCTGTCTTCAGGACGGTCTGTGGGGACATATCTTCTGGAGATTTCCCCTTGAAGCGGCTTTGTGCCCGGGCTGGTCCGCTGAAGAGTGAAGCCAAGTCTGTGTGGACTCTCGTCAAGGTTTCCTTTCTACACAGCTTGAGACCGCAGCTATCGTGTGCGGTTGGGACACGGCCGCTCCTGTGCTGTCTTCAGGACGGTCTGTGGGGACATATCTTCTGGAGATTTCCCCTTGAAGCGGCTTTGTGCCCGGGCTGGTCCGCTGAAGAGTGAAGCCAAGTCTGTGTGGACTCTCGTCAAGGTTTCCTTTCTACACAGCTTGAGACCGCAGCTATCGTGTGCGGTTGGGACACGGCCGCTCCTGTGCTGTCTTCAGGACGGTCTGTGGGGACATATCTTCTGGAGATTTCCCCTTGAAGCGGCTTTGTGCCCGGGCTGGTCCCCGCTGCCTGGACGGGCTGGTCCCCGCTGCCTGGACCGGCTGCCACAGCCTCCTCGGGGCCGGCTGCTGGAAGCTGAAGCCCGACGCCCCACTGGGGATCGGCTTCGAGTGTGGGCCCGCCTTCGCTGCCTGGATTGTCTCCGGCGTGGAGGCCGCAGGGCAACCCTCAAGGACCACCGTCGTGCTGGTGAGGCCGAGGTGTGGGTGCTGCTCTGAGCACCTTGGGCTGTGGTATGGCTCCCACCAAGACGTCTTCGGGGATGAGTCTGGGAGCCTGAGGCCCGGCCTTGCAACGGGGAGCGGCTCCTTGTGCTTCCGGTCCCCTGCTGCCTGGGCCGCGCTGTGGGCGCAGGTACTGCGGATCTTCTGCAGGACCACGCTGTCCTCCTTCTGGTGCGGGTCTGGGAGCAGGTATTGTCACCTGCAGCTGGTGCCCGTCTTCTCCCACCACGTCCTCGGCGCTGCTGAGTAGTGTCCTGCTCCTCAGATAGATGGGAGCAGGTGGTGGACTCCTCAGTGGCCAGCACTCTGGGCTGGATGCTGAGTTCAGGCAGCTGGGAGCTGCAGGATGGGCTGGATGCTGCCTGTTTAGCAGGACCAGAGCTGACGTTTTCAGGCCCTGTAACGATGTGGGAAGGCAGTGGTACCTCCCGGATGGAAGTGCTGGGAAGCTCAGAGCTGGTGCAGGAGTCTGTAAGGAGAGATGGGAAGCTCAGCAGGATGAACATGCAGCCCCAGGGCAGGACAGGCTGCCAGCCCCATGGGGCAGAGAGACTGTGGCAAGGCCACCCTGAGCACCTGCTGCCAGGCCATGCCTGGCCCCAGTCCCGCGGCACGTGGCTCTTTGCTTCTTACCGGTGCACACGCCAGCACAGCTGTCACACTCCCAGCTGCTGATCATTGTGGCCCAGAAGGAGCAGCACAGGTGCATGCCTTTTGCTGCACAGGAGCTACAGAGGAGCAGCTCCCAGAGCCTGCAGATGCAAAGGGGTTGTGGCTGTGAGGATGAAGCCAACCAAGGCAGGGAGCAGCCGGCACAGTTCTGGTGCTCAGTCCTTGCTCCCCCAGCCGATGGTGAAGCTGAGATCCCACACAGAGCCCAAGAGGACTGTGGAGCTCACTCACCCGTCCACCGGTGCACTCTCCCTGCCTCCAGGATAGGTGCACCTGCGGGCATCACAGCGCCCGTGCCTTTCTCTCAGTGGCTGGAATGACTCGTCGTCCCACCAAGATGGTCGTCTGCCAGAGAAGAGAGGGAATGTGATGACTCCCCAGTGCCCCAGGTGTAAGGCAGATCAGGGCATCCACCTTGAGCTCATTCCCAGCTTCTCCACGAAGCTGAGACCAGTGCTTGTGGGACGGCAAGGGACTGGGCCTGCCAGAGCTGGCACAGCTTCTGTGCCCGAGTGTCTGCAGAGCCGGGCAGAAGGACACCAACCTGACTGGGATTTGGATCCCCAGCGTGGTCATTCTGGAGCGGAATCGCCCTCTTGCTCTACAGACGGGGCAGACAAAACACATGGTGGCAGCGTGCGCGGCATATTTCTGCAGGAGAAGCACAAGCAGCGTGAGCACCAGCAGGGCTGGGTGCTACTCAGCACTGGCCGTGCCTGCAGCACAAAACCATGACAAGGGTGCAGGGTGAGGGGAGGGCTCCTACCCTGATGCAGGCCCGGTGGAACCAGGCCTGTTTGCACACCGGGCACACCATGGTGTGGAAGGACGTGCGGTCCCCCACAGGCTCCACACAGATGACGCAGAGTGTGTTGGGAGATGGAGCTGCCTCCTCTGCCTGCTGAGGGCGATGCTCCCAGCAGAAGGACCTGGGCAGGAGGACAGAAGGGACATGCACGGTGAGAAGTGCTGTGAGGAGGGCAGAGGACCAGGAAAGAGCGCCAGGCCTGGGCTCTGGCTGTGGCAGGCTGCTGGCAGGTGTCGCTGTGGGTTCCTCTCTGGGAGGGACAGCAGCTTTGCTGCTGCGGCCAGACCTTACCTGTACTGCCCAAAGTATTGCGTCACGCACTCCCCGTCCTCGGCGCAGGGTAGATGGAAGCTGCGCTCACAGCCTGTCTCCGCGCAGCTGATGGCAGCTCCCCTCTCGCCACAGACAATGCAGTGCTGCAAAGAGCAGACCAGTGCCCATCAGCTGTGGGCTCAGGGCCTCCGCGGCCGACCCCACTTTTCCAGGCAGGGCACAGGCTGTGGGCAGCACTGCCCCACGCTCTGGAGAGCCACCTGGCAGACGAGGCTTGTCTGCTGTGGTGGGACTTTGTACCGGAGCCATGATCACTTTCTTTGGGCCCACGCAAAGTCAGTGTGAGCCTCTGCCAACACCAAGCTCCCCATTCAGTTCAGGTCCTCACCTTCTGGTCTGCCAGTTGGATTGTGTGCTGGATGGCGCCAGGGGGGAAGCCAAAAATCCCCCCCTCTCGGCTTCTCCATTCCAAGAGGCCATCGGCAAAGAACTGTAAGAGAGAAAAGAGCGTGATCTCGTGAGGCCGGAAAGGAAGGGAGCATCCCTGGCAGGAGCCCTAGGCCTCGAGGGAACTCACCAAGCAGAACTGGTGGACGCAGAGCCCACCAGTGGCAAATGTCTGTCCACAGATGTCGGGGTGGACCTGTGCCCGGCGGCACAGCATGCACACTGCAGAGGAAGGAGAGAGCAACCGTGAGCAGCGCTGAGCACCTGGCAGGGCCGGGTGTCCCTGGGGGCCATCCCCGGGCCCTGCTCCGGGCCTGCCATGCCGGCTGAGGGGCAGGGCTGGAAGGGGTGGAGGGGAAGGGGGCATTGCAGGCCTAGTGCTGCCAGCAGCAGCCACAGCTTGGCTGGGTTCCCTGGCCGAGGAGCAGAGGGGCCCTGCCTGCCCACAGTGCTGGGGAAGCTCCTCCTTGTCCCTTTCTCTCCTCCTGGCCACAGGCAGAGCCCCAGCAGCCCTCTGCCTGGCAGCGGGGAGCTGCGCACAGGGATACGCTGCTCTCACCTGGCTCCCCAGAGTTGGGGGCCTCCTCCTTCCCTCCAAACACGTTCGGCATCATTGGCAAGAAACAAGAGAGTCAGTGCTCTCTCCACACCTCACCAAGCCGCACTGAGCTCGGCCCCAGCCCAGCAGCCTTAGCTCTGCTCCCGGCCCCGCGGGTCACAATGGCCGCTCCCTGCCACCACTGTGACATCACGGTCACCACTGTGACATCACAGGGGCTGAGGGTGCAGCACACGTCTGGGAGGGTGGCAGCTCCTGTGGGCAATGCAGAGTTAGGGGCCCGGTGCTGACAGCATCCTTAGGGAGCAAGGATGGCCTCCCTCAGGCCTTCCGCACCGCGCCCGTGCTGGGACGGCACAGCAGAGAGTCTAGGAAAGGCCTGCGGGTCAACAGCGCAGCCCGCATTTCTAGTGCGTGTGCTGACCGACTTCCCAGGCTCTGATGGCCACAGGACAAGGGGGAACGGCATCACTGGCAGGAAGACACTCAAGATATCTGCACGTTGGAAGCACAGCAGCACATAGTGGCATTACTGTCTTATGCCCAAATTAAAATAACTACTGCTTGGACATCATAGTTCAAAACTACCTAGTCTGCCTCTGTCGTTCTATTTTTTAACTTTGTGTTTGGAAAACGTGACCCTTAATGACAGTCTGACCATTTTGCTGTAGTTTTCCACGTAGGGGAAGTATAATGAATATTAACTGCGCTTCTCTAATTGTCCCTGAATTGTGTTTGTCCATTAGAGCTTATCTCAAGGTAGGAATTCTTGCAGATCTTAGGAATTCATGCTTTAGAGCACAAATTTTATTCAGAACTACAATATATATATATATATGTATGTATGAATCCCAAAGTAATTCAGCTCTCACTTATACCAAGTACAGTTATGCATTAAGTGAACACATTGACCTGTAATAAACGCTTAATACTGGGAATCAAAATCTTAAACTACACATCTAAAACTTGGTCATCTTCCTGGGGAATGCATGGATAACTTACATTCCTGAAGATTCCGCCATATTTAACCTGACCAAAGTAGTTAGTAAGCATCCGATACATCAGCAGCTGCTGTTCCTAGGCTACTTTTTTGATCTTGCGATTAAATTAATTTGATGTGGGTAACATACAGTTAATACACAGCCCTGTTAACGAGGTACTCCTGCTTAATGCTCACTAGCCTTCCTGAGGATCTTTACATACATCAGAATTACTCTGGATTCAAATAATGCAAGTCTGTGGTAACTAAATGATAACTTCCTATTTAGTCCTCCACTAGACCAAGTATTTTTTTCTGCTATGCAATAGACCATCTCACTGTCTAATTATAATTCCCTTAATTACTTCGTTCTTCTGAAATACAGGTATTTCATCCTTCTGGGTCTAGAGCAAGGTAGAAGGGAGACTGGAACTAGATGATGTTAAAGGTCCCTTCCAACCCAAACCATTCTATGATCCTATGATTTTTATGGAATAATATAAATCAAATATCCCAACTCATAACTGTGTCAGGATTAACCAGTGTTTGTTAACATATTATTTAGATCCAGGTAAGTGATTTTAGACTTCCTCCCAGTCTTCCATGTCATAAGCAGAGAGCATTATGTAGTTAGGCTGATGACATGATCCCATTACTGGTTAAATGAGCAGGGATGTATATTTAAGGATAGCATTGTCAGTAACTGCAATCAGTTACTGCTCTTCTGGCCAGGATGGCTCTGACACAGCTAACCTTGGCAGTCAAGGGTTACATCAAGTGTTTCATCGTGTTATCTTGCATTCCAATGTCATATTCAGGAAATCAACTTTCCTCAGATTGCTGCCGCCTTTTTGTTCTCAGGCCCGACTCCCACCTCCCTTCTCCTCCCTCCCTTTCCCCTTTGGCCTTCCCCAGGTGTTGGGTCTGCGGGTCCCCTTTTCCCATTGGTCACACAGGCAGCCTGAACTGGCGTGTAAACCCTCAAGGCACCTCCATCACCGTCCCTTTTTCTTCAGGCCGCTGGGCCTACGGGCCTGCTGACCCCCATCACAGACACAGATGGAGGTAAAGAGAACTCTGTGCTAAATAGCTGCAGAGAAGACAACCCTGTGATCTCGGCTCCTAACACCCCGCCGCAGGACAAAGCAGAGAAGAATGATGCCAATATGTGGGGAATATGTTAAGGGTTTATTTTTGTTATAAATGGGACAGGGTTTTTTTTATAAATGGGATGGGACAGGGTTGTTGCCACGCTGTCTTTGGGACTGTCTGTGGGGATGTCTTCTCTGTTGTTGGACCCGGGAGCAGCTGTGTGCCCGGGCTGGCCCACAGAGGAATGAAGACACGTGGACTGTCTTCAAGGTTTGTTTTCTTTGCCGCTTGGGACAGCAGCCATCAGGTGGGGATGGGACACGGCTGCTTCGGTGCCATCCTTGGGTCTGGCTGTGGGGACATATCTTCTGGAGATTTCCCCTTGAAGCGGCTTTGTGCCCGGGCTGGTCCGCTGAAGAGTGAAGCCAAGTCTGTGTGGACTCTCGTCAAGGTTTCCTTTCTACACAGCTTGAGACCGCAGCTATCGTGTGCGGTTGGGACACGGCCGCTCCTGTGCTGTCTTCAGGACGGTCTGTGGGGACATATCTTCTGGAGATTTCCCCTTGAAGCGGCTTTGTGCCCGGGCTGGTCCGCTGAAGAGTGAAGCCAAGTCTGTGTGGACTCTCGTCAAGGTTTCCTTTCTACACAGCTTGAGACCGCAGCTATCGTGTGCGGTTGGGACACGGCCGCTCCTGTGCTGTCTTCAGGACGGTCTGTGGGGACATATCTTCTGGAGATTTCCCCTTGAAGCGGCTTTGTGCCCGGGCTGGTCCCCGCTGCCTGGACGGGCTGGTCCCCGCTGCCTGGACCGGCTGCCACAGCCTCCTCGGGGCCGGCTGCTGGAAGCTGAAGCCCGACGCCCCACTGGGGATCGGCTTCGAGTGTGGGCCCGCCTTCGCTGCCTGGATTGTCTCCGGCGTGGAGGCCGCAGGGCAACCCTCAAGGACCACTGTCGTGCTGGTGAGGCCGAGGTGTGGGTGCTGCTCTGAGCACCTTGGGCTGTGGTATGGCTCCCACCAAGACGTCTTCGGGGATGAGTCTGGGAGCCTGAGGCCCGGCCTTGCAACGGGGAGCGGCTCCTTGTGCTTCCGGTCCCCTGCTGCCTGGGCCGCGCTGTGGGCGCAGGTACTGCGGATCTTCTGCAGGACCACGCTGTCCTCCTTCTGGTGCGGGTCTGGGAGCAGGTATTGTCACCTGCAGCTGGTGCCCGTCTTCTCCCACCACGTCCTCGGCGCTGCTGAGTAGTGTCCTGCTCCTCAGATAGATGGGAGCAGGTGGTGGACTCCTCAGTGGCCAGCACTCTGGGCTGGATGCTGAGTTCAGGCAGCTGGGAGCTGCAGGATGGGCTGGATGCTGCCTGTTTAGCAGGACCAGAGCTGACGTTTTCAGGCCCTGTAACGATGTGGGAAGGCAGTGGTACCTCCCGGATGGAAGTGCTGGGAAGCTCAGAGCTGGTGCAGGAGTCTGTAAGGAGAGATGGGAAGCTCAGCAGGATGAACATGCAGCCCCAGGGCAGGACAGGCTGCCAGCCCCATGGGGCAGAGAGACTGTGGCAAGGCCACCCTGAGCACCTGCTGCCAGGCCATGCCTGGCCCCAGTCCCGCGGCACGTGGCTCTTTGCTTCTTACCGGTGCACACGCCAGCACAGCTGTCACACTCCCAGCTGCTGATCATTGTGGCCCAGAAGGAGCAGCACAGGTGCATGCCTTTTGCTGCACAGGAGCTACAGAGGAGCAGCTCCCAGAGCCTGCAGATGCAAAGGGATTGTGGCTGTGAGGATGAAGCCAACCAAGGCAGGGAGCAGCCGGCACAGTTCTGGTGCTCAGTCCTTGCTCCCCCAGCCGATGGTGAAGCTGAGATCCCACACAGAGCCCAAGAGGACTGTGGAGCTCACTCACCCGTCCACCGGTGCACTCTCCCTGCCTCCAGGATAGGTGCACCTGCGGGCATCACAGCGCCCGTGCCTTTCTCTCAGTGGCTGGAATGACTCGTCGTCCCACCAAGATGGTCGTCTGCCAGAGAAGAGAGGGAATGTGATGACTCCCCAGTGCCCCAGGTGTAAGGCAGATCAGGGCATCCACCTTGAGCTCATTCCCAGCTTCTCCACGAAGCTGAGACCAGTGCTTGTGGGACGGCAAGGGACTGGGCCTGCCAGAGCTGGCACAGCTTCTGTGCCCGAGTGTCTGCAGAGCCGGGCAGAAGGACACCAACCTGACTGGGATTTGGATCCCCAGCGTGGTCATTCTGGAGCGGAATCGCCCTCTTGCTCTACAGACGGGGCAGACAAAACACATGGTGGCAGCGTGCGCGGCATATTTCTGCAGGAGAAGCACAAGCAGCGTGAGCACCAGCAGGGCTGGGTGCTACTCAGCACTGGCCGTGCCTGCAGCACAAAACCATGACAAGGGTGCAGGGTGAGGGGAGGGCTCCTACCCTGATGCAGGCCCGGTGGAACCAGGCCTGTTTGCACACCGGGCACACCATGGTGTGGAAGGACGTGCTGTCCCCCACAGGCTCCACACAGATGACGCAGAGTGTGTTGGGAGATGGAGCTGCCTCCTCTGCCTGCTGAGGGCGATGCTCCCAGCAGAAGGACCTGGGCAGGAGGACAGAAGGGACATGCACGGTGAGAAGTGCTGTGAGGAGGGCAGAGGACCAGGAAAGAGCGCCAGGCCTGGGCTCTGGCTGTGGCAGGCTGCTGGCAGGTGTCGCTGTGGGTTCCTCTCTGGGAGGGACAGCAGCTTTGCTGCTGCGGCCAGACCTTACCTGTACTGCCCGAAGTATTGCGTCACGCACTCCCCGTCCTCGGCGCAGGGTAGATGGAAGCTGCGCTCACAGCCTGTCTCCGCGCAGCTGATGGCAGCTCCCCTCTCGCCACAGACAATGCAGTGCTGCAAAGAACAGACCAGTGCCCATCAGCTGTGGGCTCAGGGCCTCCGCGGCCGACCCCACTTTTCCAGGCAGGGCACAGGCTGTGGGCAGCACTGCCCCACGCTCTGGAGAGCCACCTGGCAGACGAGGCTTGTCTGCTGTGGTGGGACTTTGTACCGGAGCCATGATCACTTTCTTTGGGCCCACGCAAAGCCAGTGTGAGCCTCTGCCAACACCAAGCTCCCCATTCAGTTCAGGTCCTCACCTTCTGGTCTGCCAGTTGGATTGTGTGCTGGATGGCGCCAGGGGGGAAGCCAAAAATCCCCCCCTCTCGGCTTCTCCATTCCAAGAGGCCATCGGCAAAGAACTGTAAGAGAGAAAAGAGCGTGATCTCGTGAGGCCGGAAAGGAAGGGAGCATCCCTGGCAGGAGCCCTAGGCCTCGAGGGAACTCACCAAGCAGAACTGGTGGACGCAGAGCCCACCAGTGGCAAATGTCTGTCCACAGATGTCGGGGTGGACCTGTGCCCGGCGGCACAGCATGCACACTGCAGAGGAAGGAGAGAGCAACCGTGAGCAGCGCTGAGCACCTGGCAGGGCCGGGTGTCCCTGGGGGCCATCCCCGGGCCCTGCTCCGGGCCTGCCATGCCGGCTGAGGGGCAGGGCTGGAAGGGGTGGAGGGGAAGGGGGCATTGCAGGCCTAGTGCTGCCAGCAGCAGCCACAGCTTGGCTGGGTTCCCTGGCCGAGGAGCAGAGGGGCCCTGCCTGCCCACAGTGCTGGGGAAGCTCCTCCTTGTCCCTTTCTCTCCTCCTGGCCACAGGCAGAGCCCCAGCAGCCCTCTGCCTGGCAGCGGGGAGCTGCGCACAGGGATACGCTGCTCTCACCTGGCTCCCCAGAGTTGGGGGCCTCCTCCTTCCCTCCAAACACGTTCGGCATCATTGGCAAGAAACAAGAGAGTCAGTGCTCTCTCCACACCTCACCAAGCCGCACTGAGCTCGGCCCCAGCCCAGCAGCCTTAGCTCTGCTCCCGGCCCCGCGGGTCACAATGGCCGCTCCCTGCCACCACTGTGACATCACGGTCACCACTGTGACATCACAGGGGCTGAGGGTGCAGCACACGTCTGGGAGGGTGGCAGCTCCTGTGGGCAATGCAGAGTTAGGGGCCCGGTGCTGACAGCATCCTTAGGGAGCAAGGATGGCCTCCCTCAGGCCTTCCGCACCGCGCCCGTGCTGGGACGGCACAGCAGAGAGTCTAGGAAAGGCCTGCGGGTCAACAGCGCAGCCCGCATTTCTAGTGCGTGTGCTGACCGACTTCCCAGGCTCTGATGGCCACAGGACAAGGGGGAACGGCATCACTGGCAGGAAGACACTCAAGATATCTGCACGTTGGAAGCACAGCAGCACATAGTGGCATTACTGTCTTATGCCCAAATTAAAATAACTACTGCTTGGACATCATAGTTCAAAACTACCTAGTCTGCCTCTGTCGTTCTATTTTTTAACTTTGTGTTTGGAAAACGTGACCCTTAATGACAGTCTGACCATTTTGCTGTAGTTTTCCACGTAGGGGAAGTATAATGAATATTAACTGCGCTTCTCTAATTGTCCCTGAATTGTGTTTGTCCATTAGAGCTTATCTCAAGGTAGGAATTCTTGCAGATCTTAGGAATTCATGCTTTAGAGCACAAATTTTATTCAGAACTACAATATATATATATATATGTATGTATGAATCCCAAAGTAATTCAGCTCTCACTTATACCAAGTACAGTTATGCATTAAGTGAACACATTGACCTGTAATAAACGCTTAATACTGGGAATCAAAATCTTAAACTACACATTTAAAACTTGGTCATCTTCCTGGGGAATGCATGGATAACTTACATTCCTGAAGATTCCGCCATATTTAACCTGACCAAAGTAGTTAGTAAGCATCCGATACATCAGCAGCTGCTGTTCCTAGGCTACTTTTTTGATCTTGTGATTAAATTAATTTGATGTGGGTAACATACAGTTAATACACAGCCCTGTTAACGAGGTACTCCTGCTTAATGCTCACTAGCCTTCCTGAGGATCTTTACATACATCAGAATTACTCTGGATTCAAATAATGCAAGTCTGTGGTAACTAAATGATAACTTCCTATTTAGTCCTCCACTAGACCAAGTATTTTTTTCTGCTATGCAATAGACCATCTCACTGTCTAATTATAATTCCCTTAATTACTTCGTTCTTCTGAAATACAGGTATTTCATCCTTCTGGGTCTAGAGCAAGGTAGAAGGGAGACTGGAACTAGATGATGTTAAAGGTCCCTTCCAACCCAAACCATTCTGTGATCCTATGATTTTTATGGAATAATATAAATCAAATATCCCAACTTCTAACTGTGTCAGGATTAACCAGTGTTTGTTAACATATTATATAGAATCATAGAATCATAGAATTACTCAGGTTGGAAAAGACCTTGAAGATCATCAAGTCCAACCGCAGACTAACCAGTAGCATATATCTTAAAAAAACAACCACGAAACAACACCACAACAACAAACCTCTGCTAAATCATATCCCTGAGTACCACATCCAAACGGCTCTTAAACACATCCAGGGATGGCGATTCAACCTGCAGTGATCCCTGGGGAGCCCATTCCAGTACCTAACCACCCTTTCTGTAAAGAAGTTCTTCCTAATATCCATCCTAAACTTGCCCTGGCGCAACTTGAGACCATTTCCCCTCGTCCTGTCACATGTCACTAGTGAGAAGAGACCTGCCCCACTCTCGCTGTAAGAACCTTTCAGGTACTGGAAGACGGCAATAAGGTCTCCCCTCAGCCTCCGCTTCCTCAGACTAAACAGCCCCAGCTTCCTTAGTCTCTCCTCGTAGGGCTGATTCTCCAAGCCCTTAACGAGCCTCGTTGCCCTTCTCTGGACCTGCTCCAGTACCTCCATGTCCTTCTTGTGCTGAGGTGCCCAAAACTGGACACAGTACTCGAGGTGAGGCCTCACCAATGCTGAGTACAGGGGCAGGATGACTCCCTTAGTCCTGCTCACCACACCATTCCTGATACAAGCCAGGATGCCATTGGCCCTCTTGGCCACCTGGGCACACTGCTGGCTCATATTCAGCCGACTGTCCATCAGCACACCAAGGTCCCTTTCCGTCTGGGAGCTTTCCAGCCACACCTCCCCAAGCCTGTAGGGTTGCCTGGGGTTGTTATGACCAAAATGCAGGATCCGACACTTGGCCCTGTTGAAACACATTCCATTAACCTTGGCCCATCGATCAAGTCTATCCAGGTCTCTCTGTAGTGCCCTTCTCCCCTCAGGCAGATCAACACTCCCTCCCAGCTTAGTGTCGTCTGCGAACTTACTGAGGGTGCACTTAATCCCCTCATCCAAATCATCAATGAAGATGTTAAACAGGATCGGACCAAGCACCGAGCCCTGGGGGACGCCACTTGTGACCGGCCGCCAACTGGATTCCACTCCATTGACCACAACTCTCTGGGCCCGGCCATCCAACCAGTTCTTCACCCAGCGGAGCGTGCGCCCATCCAAACCACGGGCAGCCAGCTTCTCTACCAGAATGTTATGGGGGACAGTGTCAAAGGCCTTACTGAAGTCCAGGTAGACCACGTCACAGAATCACAGAATCACAGAAATTTTCATATTGGAAAAGACCTAGAAGATCATCTAGTCCAACCATTACCAATACTTCCCAGCTAAACCATATTCCTCAATGCAACATCCAAACGTTTCTTGAACACCCCCATGGTCGGTGACTCTACCACCTCCCTGGGCAGTGCATTCCAATGCCTGACTACCCTTTCTGAGAAGAAATACTTCCTAATGTCCAGCCTGAACCTCTCCTGTCGCAGCTTGAAACCATTCCCTCTAGTTCTATCACTGTCTACACGAGAGAAGAGGCCAACCTCCAGCTCACCACAACCTCCCTTCAGGAAGTTATAGAGAGTTATAAGGTCTCCCCTGAGCCTCCTCTTCTCCAGGCTGAACAATCCCAGTTCCCTCAGCCGCTCCTCATAAGGCCTGTGCTCCAGACCCCTCACCAGCTTCGTAGCCCTCCTCGGAACACGTTCCAGGGCCTCAGTGTCTTTCTTGCAGTGAGGGGCCCAAAACTGAACACAGTACTCAAGGTGCGGCCGCACCAATGCCGAGTAGAGGGGGACAATTACCTCCCTGTTCCTGCTAGTAACACTGTTTTTGATGCAAGCCAGGATGCCGTTGGCCTTCTTGGCCACCCGGGCACACTGTCGGCCCATGTTCAGCCGTGCATCAATCAGTACTCCCAGGTCCGTTTCCTCAACACAGTCCTCCAGCCACTCTGTCCCAAGCCTATAGCGCTGCCTGGGGTTGTTGTGGCCAAAGTGCAGGACCCGGCATTTGGTCTTGTTAAACCTCATCCCGTTGGCTTCGGCCCAGCTCTCCAGCCTATCCAGATCTCTCTGTAGGGCCTCGCTACCCTCAGGCAGATCCACACTCCCAGCCAATTTGGTGTCATCTGCGAACTTGCTGAGGGAGCACTCAATGCCCTCATCCAAGTCATCAATAAAGATGTTGAAGAGGACAGGCCCTAGCACCGAACCCTGGGGGACACCACACGTGACTGGTCTCCAACTGGATTTAACTCCATTTACCACCACTCTCTGGGCCCGGCCCTCCAGCCAGGTAGATCCAGGTAAGTGATTTTAGACTTCCTCCCAGTCTTCCATGTCATAAGCAGAGAGCATTATGGAGTTAGGCTGATGACATGATCCCATTACTGGTTAAATGAGCAGGGATGTATATCTAAGGATAGCATTGTCAGTAACTGCAATCAGTTACTGCTCTTCTGGCCAGGATGGCTCTGACACAGCTAACCTTGGCAGTCAAGGGTTACATCAAGTGTTTCATCGTGTTATCTTGCATTCCAATGTCATATTCAGGAAATCAACTTTCCTCAGATTGCTGCCGCCTTTTTGTTCTCAGGCCCGACTCCCACCTCCCTTCTCCTCCCTCCCTTTCCCCTTTGGCCTTCCCCAGGGGTTGGGTCTGCGGGTCCCCTTTTCCCATTGGTCACACAGGCAGCCTGAACTGGCGTGTAAACCCTCAAGGCACCTCCATCACCGTCCCTTTTTCTTCAGGCCGCTGGGCCTACGGGCCTGCTGACCCCCATCACAGACACAGATGGAGGTAAAGAGAACTCTGTGCTAAATAGCTGCAGAGAAGACAACCCTGTGATCTCGGCTCCTAACACCCCGCCGCAGGACAAAGCAGAGAAGAATGATGCCAATATGTGGGGAATATGTTAAGGGTTTATTTTTGTTATAAATGGGACAGGGTTTTTTTTATAAATGGGATGGGACAGGGTTGTTGCCACGCTGTCTTTGGGACTGTCTGTGGGGATGTCTTCTCTGTTGTTGGACCCGGGAGCAGCTGTGTGCCCGGGCTGGCCCACAGAGGAATGAAGACACGTGGACTGTCTTCAAGGTTTGTTTTCTTTGCCGCTTGGGACAGCAGCCATCAGGTGGGGATGGGACACGGCTGCTTCGGTGCCATCCTTGGGTCTGGCTGTGGGGACGTCTTCTCCGGTGGTTTGCCCGGGAGCGGCTTTGTGCCCGGGCTGGTCCGCTGAAGAGTGAAGCCAAGTCTGTGTGGACTCTCGTCAAGGTTTCCTTTCTACACAGCTTGAGACCGCAGCTATCGTGTGCGGTTGGGACACGGCCGCTCCTGTGCTGTCTTCAGGACGGTCTGTGGGGACATATCTTCTGGAGATTTCCCCTTGAAGCGGCTTTGTGCCCAGGCTGGTCCCCGCTGCCTGGACGGGCTGGTCCCCGCTGCCTGGACCGGCTGCCACAGCCTCCTCGGGGCCGGCTGCTGGAAGCTGAAGCCCGACGCCCCACTGGGGATCGGCTTCGAGTGTGGGCCCGCCTTCGCTGCCTGGATTGTCTCCGGCGTGGAGGCCGCAGGGCAACCCTCAAGGACCACCGTCGTGCTGGTGAGGCCGAGGTGTGGGTGCTGCTCTGAGCACCTTGGGCTGTGGTATGGCTCCCACCAAGACGTCTTCGGGGATGAGTCTGGGAGCCTGAGGCCCGGCCTTGCAACGGGGAGCGGCTCCTTGTGCTTCCGGTCCCCTGCTGCCTGGGCCGCGCTGTGGGCGCAGGTACTGCGGATCTTCTGCAGGACCACGCTGTCCTCCTTCTGGTGCGGGTCTGGGAGCAGGTATTGTCACCTGCAGCTGGTGCCCGTCTTCTCCCACCACGTCCTCGGCGCTGCTGAGTAGTGTCCTGCTCCTCAGATAGATGGGAGCAGGTGGTGGACTCCTCAGTGGCCAGCACTCTGGGCTGGATGCTGAGTTCAGGCAGCTGGGAGCTGCAGGATGGGCTGGATGCTGCCTGTTTAGCAGGACCAGAGCTGACGTTTTCAGGCCCTGTAACGATGTGGGAAGGCAGTGGTACCTCCCGGATGGAAGTGCTGGGAAGCTCAGAGCTGATGCAGGAGTCTGTAAGGAGAGATGGGAAGCTCAGCAGGATGAACATGCAGCCCCAGGGCAGGACAGGCTGCCAGCCCCATGGGGCAGAGAGACTGTGGCAAGGCCACCCTGAGCACCTGCTGCCAGGCCATGCCTGGCCCCAGTCCCGCGGCACGTGGCTCTTTGCTTCTTACCGGTGCACACGCCAGCACAGCTGTCACACTCCCAGCTGCTGATCATTGTGGCCCAGAAGGAGCAGCACAGGTGCATGCCTTTTGCTGCACAGGAGCTACAGAGGAGCAGCTCCCAGAGCCTGCAGATGCAAAGGGGTTGTGGCTGTGAGGATGAAGCCAACCAAGGCAGGGAGCAGCCGGCACAGTTCTGGTGCTCAGTCCTTGCTCCCCCAGCCGATGGTGAAGCTGAGATCCCACACAGAGCCCAAGAGGACTGTGGAGCTCACTCACCCGTCCACCGGTGCACTCTCCCTGCCTCCAGGATAGGTGCACCTGCGGGCATCACAGCGCCCGTGCCTTTCTCTCAGTGGCTGGAATGACTCGTCGTCCCACCAAGATGGTCGTCTGCCAGAGAAGAGAGGGAATGTGATGACTCCCCAGTGCCCCAGGTGTAAGGCAGATCAGGGCATCCACCTTGAGCTCATTCCCAGCTTCTCCACGAAGCTGAGACCAGTGCTTGTGGGACGGCAAGGGACTGGGCCTGCCAGAGCTGGCACAGCTTCTGTGCCCGAGTGTCTGCAGAGCCGGGCAGAAGGACACCAACCTGACTGGGATTTGGATCCCCAGCGTGGTCATTCTGGAGCGGAATCGCCCTCTTGCTCTACAGACGGGGCAGACAAAACACATGGTGGCAGCGTGCGCGGCATATTTCTGCAGGAGAAGCACAAGCAGCGTGAGCACCAGCAGGGCTGGGTGCTACTCAGCACTGGCCGTGCCTGCAGCACAAAACCATGACAAGGGTGCAGGGTGAGGGGAGGGCTCCTACCCTGATGCAGGCCCGGTGGAACCAGGCCTGTTTGCACACCGGGCACACCATGGTGTGGAAGGACGTGCTGTCCCCCACAGGCTCCACACAGATGACGCAGAGTGTGTTGGGAGATGGAGCTGCCTCCTCTGCCTGCTGAGGGCGATGCTCCCAGCAGAAGGACCTGGGCAGGAGGACAGAAGGGACATGCACGGTGAGAAGTGCTGTGAGGAGGGCAGAGGACCAGGAAAGAGCGCCAGGCCTGGGCTCTGGCTGTGGCAGGCTGCTGGCAGGTGTTGCTGTGGGTTCCTCTCTGGGAGGGACAGCAGCTTTGCTGCTGCGGCCAGACCTTACCTGTACTGCCCGAAGTATTGCGTCACGCACTCCCCGTCCTCGGCGCAGGGTAGATGGAAGCTGCGCTCACAGCCTGTCTCCGCGCAGCTGATGGCATTGGAATGCAAGATAACACGATGAAACACTTGATGTAACCCTTGACTGCCAAGGTTAGCTGTGTCAGAGCCATCCTGGCCAGAAGAGCAGTAACTGATTGCAGTTACTGACAATGCTATCCTTAGATATACATCCCTGCTCATTTAACCAGTAATGGGATCATGTCATCAGCCTAACTACATAATGCTCTCTGCTTATGACATGGAAGACTGGGAGGAAGTCTAAAATCACTTACCTGGATCTAAATAATATGTTAACAAACACTGGTTAATCCTGACACAGTTATGAGTTGGGATATTTGATTTATATTATTCCATAAAAATCATAGGATCATAGAATGGTTTGGGTTGGAAGGGACCTTTAAGATCATCTAGTTCCAGTCTCCCTTCTACCTTGCTCTAGACCCAGAAGGATGAAATACCTGTATTTCAGAAGAACGAAGTAATTAAGGGAATTATAATTAGACAGTGAGATGGTCTATTGCATAGCAGAAAAAAATACTTGGTCTAGTGGAGGACTAAATAGGAAGTTATCATTTAGTTACCACAGACTTGCATTATTTGAATCCAGAGTAATTCTGATGTATGTAAAGATCCTCAGGAAGGCTAGTGAGCATTAAGCAGGAGTACCTCGTTAACAGGGCTGTGTATTAACTGTATGTTACCCACATCAAATTAATTTAATCGCAAGATCAAAAAAGTAGCCTAGGAACAGCAGCTGCTGATGTATCGGATGCTTACTAACTACTTTGGTCAGGTTAAATATGGCGGAATCTTCAGGAATGTAAGTTATCCATGCATTCCCCAGGAAGATGACCAAGTTTTAGATGTGTAGTTTAAGATTTTGATTCCCAGTATTAAGCGTTTATTACAGGTCAATGTGTTCACTTAATGCATAACTGTACTTGGTATAAGTGAGAGCTGAATTACTTTGGGATTCATACATACATATATATATATATATTGTAGTTCTGAATAAAATTTGTGCTCTAAAGCATGAATTCCTAAGATCTGCAAGAATTCCTACCTTGAGATAAGCTCTAATGGACAAACACAATTCAGGGACAATTAGAGAAGCGCAGTTAATATTCATTATACTTCCCCTACGTGGAAAACTACAGCAAAATGGTCAGACTGTCATTAAGGGTCACGTTTTCCAAACACAAAGTTAAAAAATAGAACGACAGAGGCAGACTAGGTAGTTTTGAACTATGATGTCCAAGCAGTAGTTATTGTAGTTGTGTAGAAAGGAAACCTTGACGAGAGTCCACACAGACTTGGCTTCACTCTTCAGCGGACCAGCCCGGGCACAAAGCCGCTTCAAGGGGAAATCTCCAGAAGATATGTCCCCACAGACCGTCCTGAAGACAGCACAGGAGCGGCCGTGTCCCAACCGCACACGATAGCTGCGGTCTCAAGCTGTGTAGAAAGGAAACCTTGACGAGAGTCCACACAGACTTGGCTTCACTCTTCAGCGGACCAGCCCGGGCACAAAGCCGCTTCAAGGGGAAATCTCCAGAAGATATGTCCCCACAGACCGTCCTGAAGACAGCACAGGAGCGGCCGTGTCCCAACCGCACACGATAGCTGCGGTCTCAAGCTGTGTAGAAAGGAAACCTTGACGAGAGTCCACACAGACTTGGCTTCACTCTTCAGCGGACCAGCCCGGGCACAAAGCCGCTTCAAGGGGAAATCTCCAGAAGATATGTCCCCACAGACCGTCCTGAAGACAGCACAGGAGCGGCCGTGTCCCAACCGCACACGATAGCTGCGGTCTCAAGCTGTGTAGAAAGGAAACCTTGACGAGAGTCCACACAGACTTGGCTTCACTCTTCAGCGGACCAGCCCGGGCACAAAGCCGCTTCAAGGGGAAATCTCCAGAAGATATGTCCCCACAGACCGTCCTGAAGACAGCACAGGAGCGGCCGTGTCCCAACCGCACACGATAGCTGCGGTCTCAAGCTGTGTAGAAAGGAAACCTTGACGAGAGTCCACACAGACTTGGCTTCACTCTTCAGCGGACCAGCCCGGGCACAAAGCCGCTTCAAGGGGAAATCTCCAGAAGATATGTCCCCACAGACCGTCCTGAAGACAGCACAGGAGCGGCCGTGTCCCAACCGCACACGATAGCTGCGGTCTCAAGCTGTGTAGAAAGGAAACCTTGACGAGAGTCCACACAGACTTGGCTTCACTCTTCAGCGGACCAGCCCGGGCACAAAGCCGCTTCAAGGGGAAATCTCCAGAAGATATGTCCCCACAGACCGTCCTGAAGACAGCACAGGAGCGGCCGTGTCCCAACCGCACACGATAGCTGCGGTCTCAAGCTGTGTAGAAAGGAAACCTTGACGAGAGTCCACACAGACTTGGCTTCACTCTTCAGCGGACCAGCCCGGGCACAAAGCCGCTCCCGGGCAAACCACCGGAGAAGACGTCCCCACAGCCAGACCCAAGGATGGCACCGAAGCAGCCGTGTCCCATCCCCACCTGATGGCTGCTGTCCCAAGCGGCAAAGAAAACAAACCTTGAAGACAGTCCACGTGTCTTCATTCCTCTGTGGGCCAGCCCGGGCACACAGCTGCTCCCGGGTCCAACAACAGAGAAGACATCCCCACAGACAGTCCCAAAGACAGCGTGGCAACAACCCTGTCCCATCCCATTTATAAAAAAAACCCTGTCCCATTTATAACAAAAATAAACCCTTAACATATTCCCCACATATTGGCATCATTCTTCTCTGCTTTGTCCTGCGGCGGGGTGTTAGGAGCCGAGATCACAGGGTTGTCTTCTCTGCAGCTATTTAGCACAGAGTTCTCTTTACCTCCATCTGTGTCTGTGATGGGGGTCAGCAGGCCCGTAGGCCCAGCGGCCTGAAGAAAAAGGGACGGTGATGGAGGTGCCTTGAGGGTTTACACGCCAGTTCAGGCTGCCTGTGTGACCAATGGGAAAAGGGGACCCGCAGACCCAACCCCTGGGGAAGGCCAAAGGGGAAAGGGAGGGAGGAGAAGGGAGGTGGGAGTCGGGCCTGAGAACAAAAAGGCGGCAGCAATCTGAGGAAAGTTGATTTCCTGAATATGACATTGGAATGCAAGATAACACGATGAAACACTTGATGTAACCCTTGACTGCCAAGGTTAGCTGTGTCAGAGCCATCCTGGCCAGAAGAGCAGTAACTGATTGCAGTTACTGACAATGCTATCCTTAGATATACATCCCTGCTCATTTAACCAGTAATGGGATCATGTCATCAGCCTAACTCCATAATGCTCTCTGCTTATGACATGGAAGACTGGGAGGAAGTCTAAAATCACTTACCTGGATCTACCTGGCTGGAGGGCCGGGCCCAGAGAGTGGTGGTAAATGGAGTTAAATCCAGTTGGAGACCAGTCACGTGTGGTGTCCCCCAGGGTTCGGTGCTAGGGCCTGTCCTCTTCAACATCTTTATTGATGACTTGGATGAGGGCATTGAGTGCTCCCTCAGCAAGTTCGCAGATGACACCAAATTGGCTGGGAGTGTGGATCTGCCTGAGGGTAGCGAGGCCCTACAGAGAGATCTGGATAGGCTGGAGAGCTGGGCCGAAGCCAAAGGGATGAGGTTTAACAAGACCAAATGCCGGGTCCTGCACTTTGGCCACAACAACCCCAGGCAACGCTATAGGCTTGGGACAGAGTGGCTGGAGGACTGTGTTGAGGAAACGGACCTGGGAGTACTGATTGATGCACGGCTGAACATGGGCCGACCAGTGTGCCCGGGTGGCCAGAAGGCCAACGGCATCCTGGCTTGCATCAAAAACAGTGTTACTAGCAGGAACAGGGAGGTAATTGTCCCCCTGTACTCGGCATTGGTGCGGCCAGCACCTTGAGTACTGTGTTCAGTTTTGGGCCCCTCACTGCAAGAAAGAGACACTGAGGCCCTGGAACGTGTTCAGAGGAGGGCTACGAAGCTGGTGAGGGGTCTGGAGCACAAGCCTTATGAGGAGCGGCTGAGGGAACTGGGATTGTTCAGACCTGGAGAAGAGGAGGCTCAGGGGAGACCTTATAGCTCTCTATAACTTCCTGAAGGGAGGTTGTGGTGAGCTGGGGGTTGGCCTCTTCTCTCGTGTAGACAGTGATAGAACTAGAGGGAATGGTTTCAAGCTGCGACAGAAGAGGTTTCAGGCTGGACATTAGGAAGTATTTCTTCTCAGAAAGGGTAGTCAGGCATTGGAATGCACTGCCCAGGGAGGTGGTAGAGTCACCGACCATGGGGGTGTTCAAGAAACGTTTGGATGTTGCATTGAGGAATATGGTTTTAGCTGGGAAGTATTGGTAATGGTTGGACTAGATGATCTTCTAGGTCTTTTCCAATATGAAAATTTCTGTGATTCTGTGATTCTGTGACGTGGTCTACCTGGACTTCAGTAAGGCCTTTGACACTGTCCCCCATAACATTCTGGTAGAGAAGCTGGCTGCCCGTGGTTTTGGATGGGCGCACGCTCCGCTGGGTGAAGAACTGGTTGGATGGCCGGGCCCAGAGAGTTGTGGTCAATGGAGTGGAATCCAGTTGGCGGCCGGTCACAAGTGGCGTCCCCCAGGGCTCGGTGCTTGGTCCGCTCCTGTTTAACATCTTCATTGATGATTTGGATGAGGGGGATTAAGTGCACCCTCAGTAAGTTCGCAGACGGACCACTAAGCTGGGAGGGGAGTGTTGATCTGCCTGAGGGGAGAAGGGCACTACAGAGAGACCTGGATAGACTTGATCGATGGGCCAAGGTTAATGGAATGTGTTTCAACAGGGCCAAGTGTCGGATCCTGCATTTTGGTCATAACAACCCAGGGCAACCCTACAGGCTTGGGGAGGTGTGTCTGGAAAGCTCCCAGACGGAAAGGGACCTTGGTGTGCTGATGGACAGTCGGCTGAATATGAGCCAGCAGTGTGCCCAGGTGGCCAAGAGA